>NC_051210.1:6532384-6707384 GCF_015220075.1 Falco rusticolus
TGGGGGTGCGGGGACCCCACCACACCCCCCGTGGAGAAACACCCACGAGGGCGGCGAGGCGGCGGCGGTGCGGGATGGGGTGGGATGGGACGGGACGGGACGGGACGGGATGGGGGGCTGCGCCTTTGGGGGTGTCCCCCCATCCCGGCGGCGCTTCCCCGTGCGCTTCCCCGCCACTAACCGTCTCCCCCCCTTCCTCCTCCTACTTCCTTCTCCTCCTTCCTCCTCCTCCTCCTCCTCCTCCTCCTCCTCCTCCTCCTCCTCTCCCCCCCCCCCCGCCGCCGATCCGCGGCTGCCTCCGCGGGCGCGGTGCGGCGGGCAGACGCCTGCGGCCTGTCGGATGCGGCCCACATCGAAAGCCTGCAGGAGAAGTCCCAGTGCGCGCTGGAGGAGTACGTGAGGAGCCAGTACCCCAACCAACCCAGCCGCTTCGGGAAGCTGCTGCTGCGGCTGCCCTCCCTGCGCACCGTCTCCTCCTCCGTCATCGAGCAGCTCTTCTTCGTCCGCTTGGTAGGTAAAACCCCCATCGAAACCCTCATCAGGGATATGCTACTGTCGGGGAGCAGCTTCAACTGGCCTTACATGTCCATCCAGTGCTCCTAGAGCCCGGCCCGCACCCCCGGCAGAGACGCGGCGGAGCGGCGGCGGCGGGAGCGGGAACGCTCGCACCGAGGGGCAGTCGGGGTGCGGGGGGGCCCGGGAGGCGGACACTGAACAAAAGAAAGGGCCGAGTAGGAGCAGAGGTGTGGCCGTGGTGGGGAGAAGGACGGACCTCGCGTCCGTGGAGGTTGTGGTGTTTCGCGCTTTGTTTTTTTCTTTTTTTTTTTTGCCTTTTTTTTTTTCTCTCCCCCCCCGGAGAGGAGGGAAAAAAATAAATAATAATAATAAAAGAGACAAAAAAAGCAAAAAAAGTAAAAAAAATAAAAATAAAAAAAATATGAGTATTGAGGGGATATTAATCAAACCTGAAGGGGATACTGGATCTTCCAGGATTTATTGTGGACTGTTGTTGATATATGCTGTACAGTAACAAACAAAACAAAACGCGTTGAAACTGAACTGAACCTTGTGTAGAATGAAAAACAAACAAACAAAAAACAAACAAAAAAATTCCACGCGCAAACACTTACCACGAGCATTGTTACTCATTTTGTAAAATATTAGTCTTTATTTTCATTTTTTGTAAAACTTAAAACATCGTATGCGCATAAAGAAAAAAAAAAGAAACGAGAATTAGGGGAAAATAACATTTTCCAAATAATTATAAAAAAAAATTGTCCTGTGTCTATGTATCTATATCTGTTTTGTATTTTTTTCTGGTTCCAAACCAGGTTTCCTGTGATTCTATACTAATAATTTTTGATATAACCCTTTGCTTCTTATAATGAGTGCGATATATGTTGTCGAAGCTGTTCTTCAAGAATTAAAATTGAAGTGAGAATTTAAACAAAAATAAAAGAATTTAGCAAAAAAATTCAACTTATCACCCCACAACCCATGAGTCTTGTTGCTTGAAACATGCCAACAGTTCACCAAAAAACAAACAAAAAAAACCAACAAAAAAAGCTAAGCATAAAAAAAAACCCCAACAACAACACAATCTCCCTAGATTTTTAACTCCTGTACTGGTGTTAAAAGGGAGAACTTTAAAAATGCTTGTGAGGGGTAACCAAGTTCCATAAACCACGTGATGTTCCCAAACTGACTTGGCTGTGTAAGTTTAGGGCTGAACTGTTGAGGCCTAGGAAGAGGGAGCGGGAGGTGCGGCTCGGTGCTGTAGGTGACCTCACCTCACTGGGACTGCGCAGTACACTTTCTGCCAAGGCTGATGGGCCTGTCACGCTGGCCTACCCTTTTTTGAGACACCTTTTCCCATCAGTTGGAGTTTATGATGAGTTCACACCTTGCTGCTTGCTCTTAGACATGGTGTGCATGGATTGAAGTCACCGTATGCCACCGTCATTGCGCAGACAGTGGGAAGGCATACTGCAGCCATGACTCCTGCTTGTTGCAGGCATGGTGGCTTTCTGCTTTTGGGGGCTTGGGGTGGGGTGTTTTTGGGGAGGGTGTTCTTGCTTCTTCTCTCTTCTTTTCCACCCCAAGGACTCACAGACCCTGGCATGTGCTCCAGTGTGCACGCCTTGTGCTTGCTGTCAGCTGAAACATCCCTCTCCCTGTTTCTCCTGACTCCAGTCACTGCGCATGGAGGGTATTCCCAGCCCATTAATATAGAAATCCAACTGGATGCTTGCTCATTGGGTGGCGAGCCAGCACATTTCACGTGTGCTGGTGTGCCATGGCCACGCACAAAACATGGGCTGCGCCCCCCACACCGTGGCCACCCAACACAGGAGCCCGAGCTTTGTGCCAAAAGCCCCGCTTCATTTCGGTTTGTCTTTTTTTGCAAAGAAAATTAAAAATCGTTGCTGTAATGGAGCTCCTTTGAAGGTAAAGGCTTCACAATGCTTCTAGCTGGTGGTGCAGATCTCTGTAACAGCTTTCAGTGCATTAATGTTTTATAGGATCTGAGTCGGAGCTGTAAGAACACATACTACCAAGGGAGCTTTTTCTTAACGTATTAATAAAGCTGGATCTTTAAAAATAACATTCCCTCCCCCCCCTCACGCTGACACCTCCTGTGCCCTCCAAACAAGCCCGGATGAAGCAGGCTTTTTAGTTTGTGGAGTCATGGGCAATGTTTTCCTTTTAATTTGCTGTCCTCCGTACTCTCCTTCTCTCTCCCTCTCTCTCTCTCTCTCTTTTTTTTTTTTTTTTTTTTTTTTTTTTTTGCATTAACAAGATCCTTCAATCCAACCCGCTTGGGGTTTTTAATATTCTAGGCGCAGCAGATCCGAGGCGAGAGCAGCTCTATACAGTAGGCACTTATAGCTGGATAATCAACATTGCGGGCAGATCCTCTATGGGAGTAGAGCCCATTTCAGGATGGAGAAGCAGCCTGTATTCATAGGTGCTGGGACGGGGGGACGCGGGGGGACGGGGTCGTGGGGGAGACACGGATGATTTCAGACCTGGACACACAAGGACGGGAATTAGACAGACAGACAGACACCCTGCCTTTTCTCACTCGCATGGACGCTGCATAGGCGACAGCTTTGCTCCTCGCCCTGGTTGCCTTCCCCGGGCAGAGTGGGTCCAGCAGCCCCCCAGGGCTGCCAGCGGGGAGCGAGCAGGGATGCTCAGCCCCCGGGAGGTGCTGCAAGCAGCTCTTCAGCATTGCTTTTTGGTGGGATGGGTGACTGCGTACCCAGCTGGATTAGCAGTTAAAAACAGAAACAAACAAACAAAAAATTAAAAAAACCCCAACAAACTCAAAACAGCAAGAAAATCACAAAACCCACAACAAAACAGCAAAAAAGAAGAAAAACCCAACAACCTACACAAAACACAATAAACTAAACAAATGGGGATATCGGAAGAGAAAGACAGGTCTCAGTTTCTTCCAATGAGATGTAAATATATTCATTACAGTGTTATCCCACTGATGAAAACAGATAAACTTTTTCGTAGGTCAGAAACGTATTTTTCAATTAATTTTCATATTTATGAATAATAATAACCCACTGATTGCCAAGAAACTTGCAGGTGTAGAGGAGGTGTACAAGATGCACTTATTTCCATGTATGTGCCTAGAAAGAAGTGTTTCAATCCCTTATTAAACTTTGCTTATAAGACGGTATCGTGTTCTGAAGTGTTAACTACCCAGTCTGTGGTTGTGTCGGTGGATGTTTTCATTTGCCACGCTCCAGCCTCTCGGGCATTCATACGGCGGCTAAAAATATTGTATGATCGCATCACCGAGTGCCATTTGTTGGGGAAAAAAAGGAAAAAAAACCAGAAAAAAAAGAAAGAAAAAGGAAAAAAAAGTTCATTTGGAGAGGGGCCGGGGTCCCTCCACAAGTTTCTACTGCCTTGTTCGTAACCTGCAATATACTGCTTTAAAACCAACTATAGCTACATTTCTCCTGCCTTGTTGTCGGCGGGCCCGGGCTCGGTCCCCCGCGGAGCCCCCCGAGCTCCTCAGGGGGGGCTCGGCAGGGCATCACCCTCAGCCCTCCATCCCTCCCTGCCGCGCAGGGCTCCGCGGCCCCTCCGCGCCCACCGACCGCTGCGGCAGCGCTTTGGGGCGTAGGGAGGGGAAGCGGGTGGAGGGCTGGGGTTTGGGGAAGGGGGGCGAACCCCCGGCCCAGCCCAGCCCAGCCCCGTGCCGGGGATCCGCTCAGGGCACGGCAGATACAAAGCCCCCACACACACACCTCTTAGCTCCTCGCTAACTAGCTTGCCTCCTCCCACCGCCCAATTAGGCCTTTTTCTATATATTCAATCGAATAAATATTTGGAAATGCTGCTAAGTGGTAGGTTGAACTCGAGGTGAGGCGGGGAAGGAGGGGTGGGTTCCGGCAGTGACAGGGGCAGAGCCGGGACAGGGGTCGTGCCCGTCCCCTGCCCTTCCCGCACCTTCTCCGGCTGCTCGGCAAGGGGAAGGGGCTGCCGCTGTCCCTTCCCCGGGGCTTCTCCACTGATACCCCCGACCCGGGGAGGGGGACACGACCGTTTGAGCGGCTCGGCCTCCACCCACCCCCTTCATCTGCAGGGGAGAGGTCGATGAGCCCGCCCCCGGGGTGAGGGGAAAGAGTGACCCCCGACTTTTCCCGGACTCCTCTGAATTTGGTGGAATTGGGGGGCGTGGGGGTGGAACTCCACCGCGAGTGGCCTCTCTGGCGGCCGTCACTAAAAGCGGCGGGTCAGGAAGCAGAACGGCTCCTTCCCTGCGGGAACGCGGAGGGTCTCGGGTGCGGAGCTCTGGCTCGGGGTCAGTGCCAGTGGCAGCAGCAGCAGTACGAGAAAAAGTGAATTCTGCACTGCTTCACGCCCGGGAAACTCTTTGGCTCCCCACGTGAAGACGGAAACCTATTTTAACCGACGGAAAGGGCTTAACACACCCTCAGAGGCTTTCTAAATTATTTTGTGCATTTAGTTGTTTTGCTGTTGTTGTTGTTACCTGTGGGGTAGGTCAGCCAGGCAGCCCCTTCCCAACCACCGCAGGCTGCCGAAGGATGCGCAGGCAGGGACGGTGGTCCAGCCTGGCCTGGACGGACCCTCCGACGGACGGACAGAGGGACGGAGGGTGGGACCGGGGGGGGGGGGTGTCGGGCTCGCTACTGCCCCCCCACCAGCAGTGTCCGGGCGCGCAGCCATTCATAGGCAACCTCCGCGAATGCATGTGCACGGCTATTACAGACACTGTCGACATGCTTCCTCTGGTTTCATGGGGCATTTTGACTATTCAAAGCGTTAGGTTTTAAGTCTTGAAATAGCAAGTTCGGGTTTTTTTCCCATTTTCCCTCCCCCCCAACCCCTCCTTCTTCTCCAGACCTGCGTCTTTATCCTGCCTGCTCTCTGCTTTGCTGGGAGAGGTAGAAATTCGTCCCCTTGCCCTTCCCCACTTTTCTTCCCGTTTCTTTACATCCTGGGGCTAATTTCTGAAACGGCGTGACCTCCACGAAACATGTCTATATAGTTGTTTTAAAAGGCTCCCTTTCTAATTGGCTTCACAGTCACTGACTTTGACGTGAGATTTTTTTTCTTTTAGACACCCTCCCCTTTCTAATTCCCCCGTGGGTCAGAGCGGCTGAGGATGAGTGTTCTGCAGTGATTCCAGAGCTCAGTAAGAATGACAAATAAATACATTTCGAAACCCACGACTCTCGGTTGCCATGGGCAGGCTCCTGGTCCGACTTGCCCGGGTACCTTGCAAATCTGCCGGGTTTCCTGGTGACGTGGGGGATCCCTCTTACGAGAAGGCGTTTTCGAGGGGAAAATATTTTTTTTTTAAAGAGAGAGAGAAGGAGGGGAAGGGGAAGAGAAAGAAAAAGGGTAAAAGGAAAAAAGAGAGATATGGAAAAAAACAGAGGCGTAAGAGAGGAGGTGAGCGAGAGGGGAGATCCGAGAGCACAAGTGGAAACTAATAAAACTCTTGTTAAAGTGCTTGCTCAGGATCCATGGCGTCACCACGTCTTTTACTTAGGAAGCCAAAGAGTTTTATTCCTAAATGAGTTAAAGACCCATTTACCTCTGTCGTGTTCTATTCATCAAGCCACAAGTCGAGAGTCCCTAACATGAAACTATTTGTTTGCTTACACAACCAGCTGGGTGCAATTTCACGTCTGAGATATCTATCTGAAAGCGCCTCTCATTTATTATCCTTACTTGTCAGCGAATCCATTTTCCAACTTTTTTTTTTTTTCACCCCCTCCCTTTTCATTCATGGAAGGCTCTGGGTTTAAATGCTCCCTTAAATATTTCAGCACCTTCTCCCCTCTGATCACCTTCAGCGCAAAGGAGCCAGGGAATGAGGCTGAAACTGCAGAGATGGGAAAGGCGACTACTTCCCAAGGTGATCCCCTCACCACAGCTCCTGCCCCTCTCTCCCTCCCTCTCCCTTTCCCCCAGAGGAAAAGCCTGCCTGACAGTGCTTTGGGGCTACCCCCCACTCCCCATCCCTTAAATTTTTAAGCGGGGTCATCCCCGCTGGACGTTTTCCCATGGCTGCTCTGGTGCAAGATGCAGCCACCTAAAAGAATTACATTACCCAGCTGTGGGAAAGGGTCTCAGACATCCCGCCACCCCGCCGCACTGCCACTGTTGGGGCTAGGGGCGGGGGGGCAGGCAGGGTGCCCTCTCCGGCCCGATTTTGGTAGTCACTGATGTGCCAGGTTTTGTGTGCGGAGGGTGGTGGCGGTGGTATTCGGAAGATGGCTTGAGGAGGGATGTCAGGATCTCTTCTCCCACCCCCACGTGGCTTCCACTAGAAATACAAAGACACTACGTGAAACGGGCCCAATTTGGTTATAAACGTAATTGCGAGGAAAGAAAACAATTAACAAAAGGGACAGTGGGAAATTGTATCTCCCCTCCCTCTCCTTACCCCCAATTTTGAAAAATCAGGATAATGTGAGTAGTGTTTCAAAGCAGGACCGTCTGGCTGACAAGAGAGTCACTGTTAGTAATCTCAATGATGGCTGTATAATAGTGTATATACATCTCCTTGTCTGCAGAACCCTCCATCAAGCTTAAAGCAATGGATCAAATCCAAAACTACAGGGTATAAAATATCCCCAGTTGTTTAAAAAAAAAGAAAAAAGAAAAGGAAGAAAGGATTGGGGTGGGGGTGGGGGGTGGGGGAAGGCAGGCTCTTCGAAGGAGAAGCGGGCTGGTGGCTCTAAGCTATCCTATTGTGTTGATTTAGGAAGACATTTGCTGTATATAACGTTTATGGCTGGTCATAGCATTGCTCGGCCAAACAAACGAAGCACCGTCCCACGCGCGGGGCGGCGGGGGTCGAGGTGTGTGCGTGTGTCGGGGACCCGCCGCTGCGCGTGTGCGGGTGCGCGCACCGGGAGGCAGCCCCGGCCGCATCCCGCTCGGCGAGGGCTGATTAGCATTCCTCGGCAGCCCTGGACCTGCACTGACAACTAACAGAGATATCCAGCTCACCATCAGGCTTTCTCCTTTTGTCTAAAAACCCCCGCCGGCAGCCCAGACCCCCGCGGCCCCGCTGCCCGCACGGCTGCCCGCACCGCTGCCCGGCCGCAAGCCGCCCGCCCACCTGGGGTCCCCCCCGCCCACCTCCCCGACACTTTACTTTTATTTTATATATATATATATAATTGTTATTATTATTTCCCATCCCCCTCCCTCTTTGGACGTGGAAGCGGGGGGCACTACGCGCGGCCCCGAGCATCCCCTCGCCCCTCGGTGTTTGCAGTAAGCCAGGGCCGTCATTTTTCACCATGTTTTTTCCACTTTCCAGAGACACTATCCGTGATGCGGGGTCGAGTCTGCCGATGGCTTCCTTCAACAGACACGAGTCCCCACGTTTGCTCTCCTCCGGGGTTATTTTTTTGGGGGGTGTGGGGGCGTGAGATAAACTTTTGCAGCGCTGAACCTGCTCCACGCAAAGAGCCGGCAGAAGAAGGACTTGGGACTTCATTTCACAGGCCAGAAAAGCGCTTTAAACTCCCGGTTTTGAGTCAAAGTGCATTTCTGAGAGGCTGAAGAGCCACACAAACTTCCAGCAAAGTAGTTGTGGCTCCCTGAAGTGATAAATAAAACTAGTCAGGTACTTTTTTTTTTTTCTTCCCCCCCGAGAGCCATACAAATTGGTCCATGTTGACAGATGTTTGTCACTTAGTAACTTCTTTCCAAGTTTTTTCTTTTTTCCCTTTTTTTTCCCTCCCTCTCCCCTCCTCTAAGCCTTCTTCCGAGGTTGCTTTGTTGTTTTAAAATATGCATGTCTCTCAGGAATGCAAGTCACGAGTCCAAACTTCGTGTCCAACCTCCCACAAGAAATGATCCTTTTATAGGGAACCCGATATGTCTCAATCTGCACTTCACTCAAAGCCTCTGGATATAGGGCACTGGTCCCTGCTCAAAAATAACTCCGCTGAAACGCCTTTCTACCTAAAAAATCCCCACGATTGACTCCCAGGGAAGAAATATAGCTCCCATAATTAAAGGCGGCAGCGGTCAGAGGGGAATGCAGCCTGGAGGAAAAAAAAAAAAGGGGGGGGGGGGGCGCCGAGCAGAGAGTTTTTATTTCTTTGCTGGTTGCACTGGCCCATCATTAGCAGCAGGTTTATCAAGATGAGCCTCTGTGGCAGCACCGGGTGCGTGGGGAGAAGGCGTCAGCTCGTGAGAAGCAGAGAAGAGGAGAGATTAAGGAGGAGAGCCCAACTCCGAGAAAAGAGTAAGTGACCCTCAGTACAATGCAGGAGCCAGGGAACTGCCGGGCTTTGAATCGGCAGCCAAAGTTGGCTTGCGGGTGCGAACAATGGCATGGGAATAGGGAGAGGAGTGGGACGGGACGGGGCGGGGGGTGTAGGGGGGCGACAGGGACACCCCGTGTGGGGGTGCGCCCGCATCTCCCATCCCGTCCCTGCGGGGTGCCCGGGCGGCGGCGGCGGGGATGGGGAGGGGACGGGGATGGAGCCTGCCCCTGCTTATTTACGTGGAAGAAGGGGGGGGGGGGGGGGGGGGGAGGAATTAAGGAGAAAGGGAGAGGGAAGGAGGGAGGGAGAGGAGCGAGAGAAACTTCCCAAGTGATGAGAAACAGATGAGCTCCTGCCTGGGTCACGTCTGCGCCCCGGCCCGATGTGACGTGACGTCAGAAGTTGCACACCCTATCGTCGTCAGCGCGAGCCGGACGGGGAGAGGGGCCTTCCCTCTCCCTCCCCCTCCCCTCCCTCCTTCCCCCTCTCTGTCGGGACAAACTTCCATCAGGATTATGCAAACCCTGCCCGAGGAGCTCCTGGCCGATGCGACACCTTTCCTTCCGCGTGCCACGCCATCTACATACCCCAGCATATGGAGAGCTCGCAGGCCCCTGCGCCTATAGGAGCTGATAACGCATTAGTTTTCAGCAATATTTACAGCACCGCTTTTAATACGCACCAGATGGTTCGCGACGAGGCTGCCCCAGCCAGCGAGCTCCTCGGTTTTTACTCAGCAGCATTTTGTTACAATTATACTCCATGCTGAGATCAATTTTATTGGTGACCTATTTTTTTTTTTCGTATTTGCAGCATTTTATGTTTTAAAAAAAAACCACCACCACCACACACACACACCCCCACACCAAACCCTACTCCTCGGCGGCCCCTTGGCACAGGGGCAGGGCTGAGAAACAGGCAGGAGTGGTGGCTGCTGCCTCCGGATTGCAGAGAGCTCTCCTCATCTTCAGTAATGAGCAGCTCCTGCCTGTGTGTATACATGTGTGCACAGATAAATAATGCATATGTATATTTATTCATTATATTTGATCAATAACGCTCCTATTTGTTAAACCTCAATTGAGCGTGCTCTCCTGCCTGATAACAAACATCACAGGGCGATAAATATTGCATACGGTTAATTATTATGCCAATGCATTATGCCTGGCTCCTCTTACGTACTCAAATCCCTCGTAAAACTCCTCGCAAACACGAACATCTCTCGCAGTTATTTTGCTGCGGAGAGGGAAAAACCCAGCCCCTTGAAGTCTCTGGGAATTCTTAAACATTGACAGGAGGAAACTGTGGCTAATACATTCCTGAGAGCTAAACGCTCTGCTGTTAAGGAGAGAGGGGGAGAGAGAGGGAGAGCGATACTTGCCTAGAAAACATCCCAGGGCTTTTAATCCCGGGCCCGGGACATGTTAGCACGTCGTGCAGAAAAGCTACAGCCAGGATGGCGTTTTTCTCGTGGAGTTTTGCGACCCCTTTTTTACTGTACAGCAGAGAGCCTGGTTTCGGCGTGGCTGTGTAAATAGCCAATTTACTCCTTTGCAGGTGTGTTCTCCCTACACAAACGCTTTCCCCACTTTTATAGGAACTCTTAAATTTTTTTTTTTTTTTGCCTCTCCTACTAAAATCACAGATGTTTATTTTATTGATATAACCTATACCTTGGTTATGCCGAGAGTAATATGCCTCAACTAACAAGTCATTTAGCAAATAATAGAGGCGCGCTGGATGCTTTCCAATGTTACACATGTACTTGGTCATAAAATGATATGTGAAAAAAATTAACATCTGCTTTCCTAAAATAAAGTGTTGCAAGTAGCTTTTTATGAATGCTTCCCTCATTTTAAAAAGAAATATGTAGAGATAAACTGGCATCCATATGTATAGCATATTTATAATGGTTTTAGGATTTGAAGGTAGCTATTCATTGCATAAGCCATTTAGAACTGACGTTTTAAAAGCTACTTAACCTCAGACATCCTTGAATCTTAAAGAAGGATTCCCAACGATATTATTTAAAGAGGAATTTGCTGTAATTTAATTGCATATCAAGGCGGAACTGTGCACAGGCATGGCCCCGGATGCTGTGTTCAGTGCCGCTCCAGCTCAGCTTTTATTTACCTGCGTCCTCAACACGTCCTCCCCTCTTCCCTTCGGACCAGATGCCCGGGAGGTGCGGTCCAGCTCCCTCCTCGTCCTCCTTCCTCCGCTCCCACCTTTGTCCCGGGGACCGACGCGATGCTTCCCGGCGCTGCCCGCACCCGGGCTATTTCATCAAGCTTTGTCCTTTGTTTGGGGAGGGGGGAATCGGCATCTACAACCACCCGTGACTTTTTACCATTGCTGCAATAAAAAGGCCAGACCTTTCGCCGGAGGAGCCGCCGGAACGTTTTGCAGATGTTCTCTGCGCCCAAAATGACCCTCCGCTGCCTCCCCCAACGACCCCCAAAGGGGCTGCGAGATGCCCCCCTCCCCTTGCCCGGACACAACTGAGATGCCCAAACCCACGGAGGTTGGGGGGGGTAGGGGGGCAGACGGGGACACCATAAGGCGAGCCCCAGCTGTGGCTGACCCACGCTGGGGGTGCGGGGAGGGACACACGCACCCCCGGGGCTGCACAGCACCTCGGGGCTGATCCGGAGTGGGGCTGCCCAGGCCTGGCGTCAGTGCATGTTGGGGGAGACACCAAATCCCAGCCTTACTTTATTTCTCCCCCCTCTACACATGCACACCCCCCAGATGTAGGGTCTCGGGGGGACCATCCTCGCTGCCCCCCAAAGCCTGGGGCCTACCCTACCCTGCTTCGCACACCAGGGGGGGGGGGGGGGGGGGGGGAGTGCTGCCCCCACCCTTCCGAGGACTCCCTGTGTCCTCCCTCCCCCCCGTATCCATGTGTGTGTGGGACAAATGGCCGGCCTGCCCCATGGGTGTAAGGGACCGAGGTTAAGGAAACGGCCTCTTTCTGAGTGACAGGGCACCTTTTTCCTTTTTCTTCCCCTTCTCCCCCCCCTCCTTCCCCCCCTTTCCCCCCAAAGGCCGGCCAGAAAACACGAGCAGGGGAATTTCCAGCGCTCCTGAGAGTCCCCCTGCTCTTCGCTTTGGTTGGGGTGGTTGGTTTTCTATGCCACCGAGGCTGGTCCAGGGAAGTGCGGGCTTGGGGGTCAGCAGGGAAAAGTCTTTATAATTTCTGGAGAGGAAAAAAAAACCCCAACCAACCAACCACAAACCACCCCCCACCCACCCCCGCACCCCCCTCCATAACCCTTCCTGGGTTAGTAAAAATCATTAAAATATGTTAAGTGACATGAAGTTTGGATTTATGTGGACACACCGGACAGAAAGTGGACAGAGCCAGCGGGGAGAGTCACGCTTTAAGACAGGGGGTCTTTATTTATAGATGGTGTATTTATGGAGAAAGAAAGGGAATATCTTACAAAGCTCTCACTATACCCCTGATAACAAAACCTGTCACATCTTTACTTCTTGCTAGAAAGAGAGAATGTCCTCATCTGAACATCTCTAAAGTGATTATTAGATGCCTCTCCGAGAAATCAGATTGTGAGAGTGAGCCGGGAACACACACAAAAAAAAAAAAAAAAAAAAAAAAAAGAGAGAGGGGGGAGAGAGGATGAGGGGAGAGTTTATTCACACTGCGTCCATCTCTTATTTTACCTTCTCGGTACCGCTGGAGTATCCCCTCTGTCCGCACTCTCACTGAAGGACCTTTCGTTAGTAAGAAAACCCCCTGCTTTAAAATATAAGATTTGCAACAAGGGTGCAAAAAGCAAAGAAGAAGAAATCCAGCTCACAGTGTTAATAATAATAATAATAATAATAATAATAATAATAATAATACTTTCCCCCCCAAAGATGTGAGAACTTTTTTCCCCGAGAGTGTGAAATGAAGGACACAAAGACAGTATATCAGTGAAAAGAAGAAAGTGGCCTTTTAATGAGAACTAAAGAAAACCAAAACGTAGATGAAATGTACCGTAAAAGCTGCTTCAAAGTACCGTCTAATTCCCCCGAGTTCAGCTATCAGATAGATTTGGTAATTGGGAGTTTACTGCACAGAGGTAAGTCAGCATAGTATGGATAACCCTGTATTTCTTCCCTTCAATAATTATAGATACGTTTCACGGACTGCCTTTGCACAGAGCCATGAGGCACTAAAGACCTCTTACTCCTGCAAATGAACGAAGAGCCAGTCATCACCATATAAAAATAAAAACCAGCCAAAACCAAACCCCAAACAAAACAGCAAACTACCTGCATGTCCCAAGTCTAGATGGTCCCTCCCTTTTCTAATGGTGATCCTGGGGGCAGATGGACACTAGCGGGGGCGACAACAGCATCAGCTCGCTGCTACCTTTATGGGTGTTTGCTTCTGTGCCTGGCTTTCATTTTAGCGTGTGTTTTCTGACCCTAGCTTTTGCTGTATCACAAGAAGTCTCCACAAGTAGCAGAGCGATAAATCCAACCAAAAATAAGACAGATTTCCTCATCGATGTGTAATAAAGTTAAAGGACATTGTTTTGTCAGACAAGCGCTAAGTAGAAAATAAATCTTTGGGTCTGGGGAAACAAAACGGAGTGCTGTTGGCGTGTGTGTAAATTTACTTTTAAAAGCAATAAATCAATGTTAAATTAAACAGCTGGGCTCCCCGTCTCGGAGAAGGTTTCGGGTTTGGGCAAACCTCGGCGGCGAGGTGCAGCGGGACGCCCAGCCCTGGCGGGGTGCAGCCCCCCCCGCCCCCAGACCCCTGCTGCCAGCCGGGGAGATGGACAGGGGCACCCCCCCCCACCCCCGCTGTGGGTAAGGGGCTGCCCGCGGAGCCCCCTCCCCTGGCTTGCTTCAGGGCTGCATATCGCGATCTGTCGCAATAGCCCAAGGCTGTTATTACCCAAGTGCTATAATTTCATGATTTCGGCAGCACCAGGCAGATGCCTGGCACGCAGGCAGCCGCGGTCCGGAGGGGCAGGACCCCCGGCGGTTTCGATGACACCTCCCCATTTTAGGAGTGCTCACAAGTGAGTGTGAAGAAGTTGGGTGCACCTGCTCGCCACGGGACCCCAGGCGTGGCTCGCCTCATCGCATCCGCGGTCCGCTTCCGCAAGCGCTGTCAGAGGTGGGGAGCGAAAAAGAGAGGGAGAAGGAAGAGAGAAAGGGGGGGAGACCGACGGAAAGAGAGGAAAAAAGAAAGAGGAAAAGAGAGAAGGCAGGAAAGAAGGAAAGAAAGCGAGAAAGGAGAAGAAGAGAAACAACGAGATAAAAAGAGGAAGAGTGAAAGAAAGACACAAGGAGAGTAAGAAAAAGAAGAAAGAAGGAAAGAGAGAAAGAAAAAAGAAAAAGAAAAACAAAGACAAAGAAAGGGGAAAGAAGGGATGGAGGGACAGAGGGAGAAAGGAAGAAGACGGAGAAGAAGAAAGAAAGAGAGACAGAGGGAAAGAAAAAGAAAGAAAGATGGAGAGAGAGGGAGAAGGAAGAAAGAGAAAAAGAAAGAAAAAGAAAGAGAGAAATAAGAAAGAAGGAAAGGGAAAGAAAGAAGCTGGAGACCTGGAGTAACATTTTAGCACGCTGGTGTAGACACAATATCAATCAATAAGTTACTAAAACCCCCAAACAACAAAAGCAATATCGCAGAAGAGAAAACGGCATGGTTTTCTGTTAGGAAATATCTGTATGTGATTGAAAATTTTGAAATAATCAAGTAAAAATGTAAAAGGACTTGACAATAAAGATATTTTAATACACAGGCGTGCACTGGTGTTGGTCATTTTCTTCTAAACACTCGGGCGACGGGTTTGTGGTGGCCGCCTCAAATGTGCTTGCAGGACCTCCCCGGTGTCCACACACCACAGGCGCCTTGGCTTATTTTTGCAGAAATAATGCGAACGCGACGTAGATGCATTCCCTCCCCACACCCTCATTCTTTTTTTTTTTTTTTTTTTTTGTCCTGGGATCCCTACAAGTCTCAGAAAGAAAAGGTGACCCTTGTCGGTACGGGAGCCGCAGCGGTCACTTAATACACCCTGCCTTTGTTTTGCTGCCTTTGAGAGGAGTATCTAAATACGCAGCAAAGTTTGTTCGCCTATTTGTTTGTTTGTAGATAAGGACATTTGCAGTTTCTAAGTTTCACCCAAGGCACTGCTCCTGCTATCAGGTAACATTTAGAGCAGCCTATTTGGTTCCCCTCGCTGCCTTGACAAATCGCCTTGGCTCGCCGGGCGAACTCAGCCCGCACCCCGGTTGCGCCATTGCTTCTCGTGGTAACACCAAAAAGACGCTTTATTTGTGTGTGTGTTGGGGTTTTTTGGGTTTTTTTTTTTTTTTTTTGGTGCGTGTGTGTTCGTGTTTTCCCTGGCAGGCTGGAGGTGGGATGGCGAATCCTGGAGGTGAACAGCCAGGTGCGCGCGGCTCCCCCCGCTCCCCTCCAGTGCCCAAACCCGCATGTCATGCAGCGTGTTCATGCAGAATTAGCTAAAAAAAAAAAAAAAGAGAGAGAGAAATAGAATATCCTAATAAACATGAGAACAAATGAAGGACAAAGAGCGGCGCGGCCCCTTCGGAAGCAGAGCGGGGCTTCCCCCGGCACCTCCATCAGCCCCGGGGCCGCCGCCGGGCAGCGCCGGCCGCCCGGCTCCCGCTCCGCGCGCGCGGCCCGCTCCGCGCCGCCGCCGCGCCGCCGCGCCGCTTCCCGCGGCGGGGGCTAGATGGCGCTCCGCCTCGCGGGACCCGCCGCGCCGCCGGCCCACGCCGCCGCGGACAGCACCGCGCCCGCGCTGCCCCCGCGGAGAGCCCCGTGGGGCGCCACCGGGCAGGCGGCCCGCGGGGGGGGGCGCTCCGCGCCGCTCGGGGGGCACTTCCCGCGGGGAGGGGGGGGCGGGAGGGGGATCCTTCACGCCCACGAGTGCCCTGAGGCGCCCGGTGAGCCACCCCAGGCCCCACCGGCTCCCGCCCGCGGGCACAGAGCCGCGGGCCGGGGCGGACTCGCCGTCGGTGCCGTGGAAAAAGGCTCCCGGGGTCCCGTCTCAGCCCCCTTATCAACACGTCCCGCGGGATTCAGCCCCCGCACCGCTCCGTCATTAACCCATCACGACAATTACGGTGCATTCACAGTGCAAGTGCCGTAAAATCCAACACGGGCCTTTGATCTTTCCAGGGCTGTGAGGCATTCTGTGTATTTATTATTATTATTATTATTATTGGGCTGTGGGGTTTTTTTTGTTTGTTTCATTTTTTTTTTTCTGTAAGGCAACTGTCAATACCCGAGGTAAAGATGGATAACGTGAAATAGCGGTGTGCGCGCCTGTGTTTTCCAAGATCGCTCCTCTCCCTGTTCAGGCTCCATTACCGTCCCCGTGCTTAAAGACTAAGAGTCACTTTCGTGCAGAAGCCAGATGCTGGAGAAGTTCTGGTAGGAGATGAAACTAAAAGAGGCTTTAGACCGTCGGTCTGCGGTGTGAGCACCACCGGCGCTGTCGCCGCTGTTATTACTGTTATTAATTGAACTGGGAGGCTTCTATCATTTGCATTATCCCTGCGATACCTTGAAGAAAGTGGCCTATGAGACGGGGAAAAGTAATAGTAAACAGTGAATCGCCAGGCGCTGCCTCGCAGACAAGGCGGTATTTGGGATGGTGCAGAATTGCTCATTTTGAACTCATTTTCTCGGAAACGTGTCAGCTCCTTTCTCAGTGGGATGAATCCGAAGGAGTTTGAGTGGCCTGATTGGTAAACTTTATTAGGGATTTTGGATCGGATTATTCGGATTTGGTGCCGTGGGATCTTTGTGGAGTCTCTCTGTCTCTCAATAGGTGTTAGGCTGTAACTAGGAGGCGCTGAAAACCTAAGGCGGAAAATTTACAACTTGATCAGCTCCAAACCACACACACACACAAAAAAAAAAAAAATCTGCTACTGTTGCAAACATATGTTACGGATTAAGTTAAGCAAATGGCTTTAGTTTTGCAAGGTTGAAAGCTGATAATGAAAACTTATATGCTAAAGAGTTTGGCTTTTGTTCTAACTTTGGCTACTTAAAGGCTAATAAATCCCCTCTACCTTTCCCGTAAACAAACAAACAAATAAATAAATAAATACCCCCCCCCCCAACTTCATCTAGCTGGGAAGGGAGTCGTAACAATTGCCCTTCTGTCGAAGATGTACCTGCCCTGAGTTTGGAATTCCTCGCCAGCCAAGCTCGGCCAGGTATTCGTTTCAGGGAAGAAACAGGAGAGGGCTCGGTGCTTCCCCGGTCGCCGACCGCCCCAGCGCTCCCCGCCGGGGGCCGATGGCTGCCCGACAGCCAGGACAGCCCCCCCCCCTCACCGGGGGTGTCACGCCAGACAAGCGACCCCCCCGTTTCCCGAAGGATTGTCAACACCTTAGGAGTTTGGATTTGCTTTTCTTTTCCTTCTCTCGCTTCCTTCCGCAGCGCAAAATTCTCACGGCAGCGTTAGTTAGCGCTCCCGTCGCTGAGGAAGACTGCGGCGAGGAGTGGACTCTCAGGAAGAGGGCTACGTCCCCAGCTCCCCCCTCCCTGGAGTTTGCCCCCTCTTCTCCCCGCCCCCACCTTTTCCCGGCCGAGGTCCCCTCTGCTCTCCCCGGGCGGGAGGTGAGTGGCCGGGGCATCCCAGCTCGCCCGGGAGACACAGCACGTCGCGACCCAGCGACAGGACAAAATCCCTCCCGAAGTCAGGGCTGGTCGCCCAAGGCCGTACTGGGGGGGCCGAGGGGGAAAGGGTGGAGGGTGGGTCAGTGGGCAGCGGGAGGGGGAGGAGGGTCCCTGCCCCCGCGCGGGACCGGTGACGCGCGGGGACCTGCCTCCCCCGGAGCAGGCAGCGTGGATGTGACATTGATAAATGGCCGAAAGACAGGAAAAGTCATTTCAAACGACTTTGAAGGTTTACAGGAAGAGAGGGCGAGGAAAGCGCAGAGAAGGTCTCGGGACTCCTCCTCGGGCTGGGGAAGATTTGTTTATTTCTCTCCAAAGGGAAGGAGGGGCGAAGTCTCCGAAAAGGGAAATAAAAATACATTTGCTCTATTCTTACGGGAAACTTTCTGTGCTCCCCAGGCGGAGGGGATCCCAAGCGGGGAAAAACGCGTTTGAACGCCCGTCTCCTTCCCGCAGAGCGTGGCCAGGGGCGCGGGGCTCCGCGGGGCGGGTGGGTAGCGCAGGGGCACGCGGGGAGGGCGGCCGGCGCCGGCGGCTCCACCGGCGTGGGGCAAAAGGCAGAGGCGGACCCGGTCCCGGGAAGGGAGACAGTAATAGAGATCCTACCAAAAAAAAAAAAAAAAAAAAAAAAAAGAAATCCAACCCCCCCCCCCAAACCTCAAACCACCAGGAAACGCAACTAAATCTGGGCAGTTTGGGACAAAATCCCAAAAGTTGGGGCGGATCCTAACGAAAGTCCATCGTTTGCATTTGCCGGCAAAGCGCTCGGAGAGCCCAGGGCGCGCTGGAGATCTGGGGGTCCTTTTTTCTTGACCACAGTAAAGGCGCAGAGTGGTAGCCAGCTCTGTCACCATCTACCCTAGAAAAAAAAAAAAAAAAAGAAAGAAAGAAAAGCAAGAAAGAAAGAGAGAAAGGAGAAAAAAAAAAAAGAAAGAAGGATAAGAAAACGAAAGGAAAAATAAGCCGTTCTAGGTGAATATTCAGCGCTGCAAAATATTTAAACCTTCGGTTTCGTACGCGTGTGGCGAAGCCTTTGATGCAGGAGTCTCTTCCCGTGCCGAAGTCGTTGGGCCAGGCCCCCTGCGCGGTGGGGAGCCGGGGAGGGGGTCTGTGCAGCCAAAACGCCCCGGACCCTCCCGCAGCGGGGGCAGCAACACAAATACCCCCGATGCCTCTGCTGCGGGTCCCGGCCTCCGGGGGCAGCCCGCAGCCCTCCGAGGAAGCCTGGGTCGGTGGTGGCTTGAGTCTGGCCGGGGGGAGTCGGAGGTTACCTCGAGATCACCCCCCGGAGAGCCCCCAAACGACAAGGGGACGGCGACCAGCCCGGCGGCCCCCGGCCAGCCGCGGCGGCGGGGTTGCGGGGGGACAGCGCAAACGGATTCCCGGCTCCCAGCACCCTCAGCCGGCCCTGGCTCGGGAGATGGCCCGAGAGGGGTACGCTGAGACGCGGGGGCCCCACGCCGGCCCCCTCCAGGGACAGTGCCCGTAATCGGGTGCGCTGCGCTGGGCCCGGGGAACCGGCGCTCCGTGTCTTACCGGAGCGGGGCGGCGGGGGCGGGCGGGGGGTTGTGCATCGCGGCTGCGCTCCGTCGGGGCCGAGGGATGCTCACCCAGCCCCGGGACAGCTCTGACACCCCCCGCTTCTGCCGCCACCCGAGAGGCGAGCTGCACCGAGGGGTGTGCACGGAGGAATTAACTTTTCTTTTTTTTTTTTTCTTTCTTTCTCTTTTTCTTTCCCCTTCCTCTGTTTTTTCCCTGCCTGGGACCCACCGGCGGGCGAAGAGCTTCTCCCTGCTATCCTCGAGGCTCTAGGTGTGTCGCGACAGCCAAGTGACCAAGCAGCTGCGTACGGCACCCTCCACCCGCCGCCACGACCCCTCCTAGTGGGACGCCCCAGGGGGGCGGTGGCGGATCTCCCGGCGGGAAAGAGAGGTCCCGACACTACTGGAAGATGCTTTTCGGGCCTGAGTGATGCCGGGGGCGAGAGGGCTGGGAGCGGCCCCCCGGGGGGCGGCGGCGGGGGGTGGTGGGGGGTGCTGGGACCCCCCGAGCCCCGGCGGCGGCGGCGGCGCTGTCCATGGTGCTGGGCCCTCCCAGAGCGCGCCGGGCCCCGCCGCCGCCCGGGGAGGCCGCGGGGGGGGAGGGTTGTGAATGGGAGGGATGGGGAGGGGGGTACTTCGAGACCCCCTGGGAAGGGCGGCATCCTGCCCCGTGGTCCCTGCCCCGACCGCTTTTAGGGAACGGTCCTGGCTTTGATCTGACTTAGTAGCTGGCGTGGGGAGCCCACGGGGGACACGGCGACAGGCCACGTGCACCCTCACCCGCAGCGCCCAGCCCTCGTAGTTCTGGCGCTGTTGGCCCCCACCACTCCCTATCGCCCCCCCAAAGGGAGGACACACACTAAATTGGCAGAAAGTACAAAGGAAACCACTTTAAATCCAAAGCAGCACCATCATCATCATCATCATCATCATCAAAAAAGACATCTGAAGTGTGCATATAGTGTGCGTGTGAGGGGCAGACCTCCCCCAGCCAGCCCCCCGATCTCAGAAGGAAACAAAGGCTGGACTTGGAGTGAATTTAGCGAGGAAACCCGGTGGGGAAGAAGGTGGAAGCTGGGCGTGCGGGAAAGGGGCGGAGGAGCAGGGAAAGCTGGCGAGAGCAACCGGCGAGCTGGCTGCGCCTGCCTTGCCGCCGGCTGCGGACCCCCAGATCAGTATTTACAAGTTCCGCGCAAAACGCAGGCGAGCAGGACCGGGCATCGTGTCGGGGAGGGCGTCATTTTTGTACCTGCGTGTGGCAGGGACGCACAGAGGACCCTTTCAGATCAAGGACTTTACTATAGAAAACAAAACAGTATCTCATCGTTTGGCGAGTCAAGCTTAGACAGAGAAGGCGTAAAATGGTCCCGGGAGGAGGGGAGATGAGAGGGAAGGTTATTTATCTAATTGTGTCAGAGATAGCAGCTTTAAAGAAGGAGTTTGAAGGCAGAAGTCTGGAGAGAGTCCTTTACTAAGCATTAGGGGATTAGGTAGGGCGTGAGTAAAGTGAAATGGAAACGACAAAAGGAGACGACCCAGGCCTTTCCTCAGAGGGGCCAGCTCTCTCCTGCGCCGCATTTAGTGGGAAATAACTGATGCTATTGTCTCCGCCGGGATGAACCAGCCCTCAGAACCGTCCCCCGGAAATACTCATATTTACTTGGCGCCGGTTGAGGGGTGCGGGGAGGGGGGGGGGGGGGGGGGGAGGGGGGCGGGGAGCGGGCATTTAAGTAGCTCAGTTCAACCCGCCGACGGGTAGGGGATGCCTAGGAGCGGGGTCTTCCCGGAGGGAGCTGCTAGCGCCTGGCGGCCCCTGGCCCCGCAGGATCCCACATGCCCCGGGACCCTGCATCCTCCGGGACCCGCATCCCCCCGGGTCCCCACATCCCCCGGGTCCCCGCGCCGGCAGCCAGACGAGGTCGGTGAAGAGACCCTGGACTCCTAGCACTATTTTTATTTCCCACTCGTGTTTCACCCTGTTCCTGCAAGGCGAGGAGGAGGTGCGAGGCTGGCGTCTGCCTGGAGCGGGCGTTTGAGCATCACTGAGTAGTCAAAACGTCCCCACTTAACTCCCGCAAACTTCGCGGGTGCCAGTCTGTGCTGGAAGCCCACTTCCCCCAGGAAAGGCTTCCCGGGTGGATGTTAAAGAAAGAAAAACCACCAAACTCAAACTAAAACCCCAAACCCAAACCAACCCGATAGGACTGTAGAAACGCTTGTTGCCCCCGGACCCGCAGCCCACGCGGTGCCGTGGGGCTGCGCGGTCCTGAGGTGCGCTGCTCTCCCCGCCGCGGGCTCAGAAGATGATTGTGGTCTTTTAAAGCTCCTTTAAAAAACTTTCTCCTTCCCAAGAGATCAGAGGGACCCGAGTGCAAGGCTGCGAGCCGTGGGGACTTCCCACGGCAAGGTCACGGGTTGGCGACCAAAGAAGCGTTTGGGTTCTTTTCAGCGGAGTTAAATCCGGGTGGCATGTCCCCCGGGATCTGCAGCTCACCTACACGCCCGAGAGGTCCTCCCAAAGTCTGCGTGAATACTTTTATTTTATTTTAAATCGACTCAAAGCAAGAGATAAACATTTCCAGCGGTACGGGTGCGGATGGAGGATGAGGTTCTCCACCGCCGGTCAGTTCCCATCACCCAGGTCCCTTCCTCCTCGTAACAAGGCGTTTTGATCGAGAGGGAAACTTGAAGTGTGTGTGTCATAACTGGAGCGTGCGGTTATTGTGCAACTGATGGACCAGAATAAATCCTGCAGCTCGGGAAATGGTTTTCTTCGTCTTTATGCCCAATATCTGTGTCGTTATACGGGGGGTGGACATGGGGGGAGCGCCCAACAGAAAGAATAATCTTTGAACGGGTCAAATGAAACCCACTGGTCACTGCAAGCTTGATGAGAGAGGGGGCGATTGTCTGCATTTATCATATTTGGCCACTTTTTGGTTTGTTGCTTTTTTTGTGACTGTCTTTTTTTTTTTTTTTTTTTTTTTTTTTTTTTGCCACCATTTAAAGGACAGTACTTAGGACGGGGAAATTTAGAGATGCAGTAAAGCTGCTTGTCTGAATCCACTTTGAAGTAAGAATGCTAGTGGGTCTGAAATCCAGATCTACGAGCTAATCTCTAGTTTTGCCTTCAAACGGAATTCAGTTACAAAGAGCTTGGAAAGATTTTGCATCTATTCAAGAGGCACAAAATCTTTAATTTTCTGAGGAGCAAAAACTCCCCAAGAAACTTCATATAGCTCCTTAGGTTTTGCTTAGCATACGTGATAAAACATTGATTGTCGCAGTTTGGTGACCCATGAAATTTGGGGGTTAGTTTTCTCTTCAGACCAGAGCATATAATTATGCAAATAAAGAGCTGTCACTGATCTAGTGAAATACTCACAAACACATGCAATCCAAAATGGAACAGAAAAGTGAAAATTTGTGGTATTATGATGGTACAATGATAAATGACATCTTCTTCCAAGTTTCTCGAGAAGTACATTTTTCACACTTTGTCGAGTACATCAACATAATCCGGGCACACACGCACACACACACGTCCCTGCGAGATCCAGATACCCACGAATGCGTGCACAGGCACATACACACGCATCCCTCAGTTCTGTAAGATGTAGCTCTAGCCGGGTGTACGACGGATGTACACATTCTTGGCAGGTTATTTTTGGTTTGGCTGACTCGAGAACGGTGCAATATGTGGCTCCACGCAGTTTTAGATGTGACACTTTTCATTTGTACTTCTGAATGAAATTCCTAGAGGGGGTAAAAAAGAAAAAAAAAAATCCCCCAAACCAAACCCGTAACAATTAGTGATGTTTCTTGGAGACAGAGGAAAAAAAATGTGCATTCCCATGAAAAGCATCATCATCTTTTGCCTAAGTCCGGGAGAATCACACCGCGACGACTCTAACCAGTGTATCACCACGTGTGCACAATGCAGATGAGGGATTTGCTTTTTTTCCTCCCTTTTTTTTTTCTCCATGTTTTTTTAGGGGGGAGGGTGTCCGCTGGTTGTTTTCCTCGAGGAACATCTTTTTCCCTGAGCCCCCTTCTTGGGGAGGAAACACAACTCTCGTTAGCCCGTGGCTCCAGCCCTGGCATTTCGGCTTGCACAACGGTGTGCAACCCTTTGGGGCAGGCGGGCCATGAGCCTTTAGGACATGAAGAACTGGGGGAATCTCCTATAGACCTATCTAGGTCAATCCTAGGGTCATTTTTTTTTTTTTTTTTGTGCGTGTGTGTGTTTTGTTTGGGTTTTAGGGGGCTTTTCTTTACCCCCCTCCCCCCTTTTTCTCCCTGCCCTTTTGCACGCCCAGCTCCAAAGTTACCCAGGGCACAGGCTGCTGCATGATGTCAGATGTCAAGGAGTTTCTCCGTGATGAAATCGGGGTGAGGCTGATGTCAGATCTCTCTGTCTGCTAAAGACATCACGGCGTGCAACTTCAAGAACATCGATCCAAAGGGATCAATTAAATCAACATCCATCCTTCCTCAGTCCGCATTAGGACTACGGTTGTCACCTTTCGCGGGATGCTCCACGCCGGGATGATACTTCGCGCCTTCCTCTCTTCCAGCTCCCACCCGCAAGGCGACACTTGATGCGGTCCCCTCTTCCCGCAGCCTGTGCAGAATCCCAGTGTCTCCCCCCGTGCAAAAAAAAAAAGTCCCTCTCGGCGAGGAACCGCCCAAACCCCTCTCCCAGGGTGTATTTTTAGATTGTTTAGGATTAGCTGAAGGGGTGTGGTGGGGATGGTGGTGGGCGCGCTGCCCTGCGTGGCTTCCCGCGGAAGGACGTGAGGGGTAACCCACGGTCGCTCGGGGAGAAGGGCCCGATCCCTGGGCCGTGGGGCCGGACACGCAGCCCGCTCCGCGGTACGGAGGACCCTCTCCACACCCACCCCCCGGGCAGCCCTGCGTGACCGGGGGCGGCATGGGCCGGGCTGGGGGAAGGGGGCTCACACCATCCCCTTTCAAACCTGCTGGCAAGTACGGCCCACCTGCACCCCTCGCATGTTTTCCCAGGCGGGGCGCGACACCGCCCCCCCCCCCCCGGCCCAGGACCGCGGCTCCCGCGGAGCTCGGCGCGGGTACCACGAAGCGCGCAAGGTGGAAAGAAAAGAGCATCTTTTATTTTTTGTTCAGTGCAAGCAGAGCACTACCAGTGGCGAGGACCCCCCCCCCTCTGTGCTTTACAGCCCCCCTACAGAAGCGGTAACGCAAGCCGGGCAGGGGGCACGGTAAAGAAAAAGATTTTGGGAGGAAAAAACCCAAAAAAGCAATCGTTACAGTATAAATTTTTGTACGTTTCATTTCTCACCGACACTTAGAAAAATATATCCGTTCCCGCGACATTTGGCACCCGGGAGACCCCATCTCGCCTTCCCGGCGGTGGAGAGCGGCTGTGTGTGTGTGGGGCAAACCTCCCCCCGGCCTCCGCCTCCTCCGCCGTCGGAGGAAGCACAGGCACCCAGAACATGCGATGTAAACGCCTCCTTCTCCCCTAAACGCACAGGGTCCAGGAGGGTGCTGCAGACCCCCTCGGGGTGGGGTGTCAGGCTGTCGCGGGCAGCATCATCCTCCGACGGGGAAGGCGGTGACCGAGGAGAAGGCGCTGGGGGGAGTGGGTGGGGGTGGGGCGGGAACCAGCTGCAGCCCTCTCCCCTGAGCAACAGGTTCTCCTCCGGGAAGACAAAACGTCGGCCGCAGATTTTGCGCTGCCGTGCGCGTAGGCACAGCCTGACCACCCCACACGCCCCCGCCCGGGATTTGGCGGGGGAGATGTTCGGAAAGGGGAGAGTTTAAATGAGGCGGGGGGTGGGTGGGGTGGGGCAGCACTCACCCTGCTGCCGGAGCGAGCAGGCAGGGACGCGGCCGCGGCGATGTCCCACTCCCGCCCCCCAGCCAGAGAATTTCGGCTAAACCCCCTCGGTTTTGGGTTTCCCCTTGCAGCCCCCGCCCCCGTGGCCACCGCTGCCGTTGGTCCCCGGCGGAGGGGGGTACCCCTGCTCCAGCATCACCTCGTTTTAACGCTCCCCCGGCCACTCCCGTCCCCCGGCTGTGGGGCAGGAGACATGACGTGATGAAGGGTGGGACTGGGGGGTCCCAAACCGGTGTGTTTGAGGGTTGCCTCCGCGGCACTAACAGCATCAGAGGCGAAGCGGGCACAGCCGTTGAAGAAAAGATCGCTTTAATTTAGCATCATCAACACTAAAGGAGCTTAATTAGCGCGCTCGCTTGCCGGGCACGCTATCAGGCACGTCTTGTCGCTTATCAGACGTTTTAGCGGAGAAAAGCTGCCGACAGCGACGGCGGTGGCTGCTGTCGCACCCCCCCACGCCCCACGCGTGGCATGAAGGCTCCACGCAGAGCGCCCCCCCTCCACCCCCCCACCCCCCCCCCCAGTCCCTGCCAGCGCCTGGGAAAGTGGGGACAAACCCGCGAGCTTAGGGAAAAGGGAATAACCACGGGCTGGCAAATCATTACAAACCTGGCATATGAAAACAGAAGCATCTTTGCGTTTAAAAATAAACAGGAAAATGTGCAATGCGTCTTTTTTTTTTTTTTTTTTTTTTTCCCTGTCATATTTCACAGTGTGATCCAGCCAGTTAATGAATAGGCATTTTTTTAAGTGGAGCTTTCAAAAGGAAGAGAAGATCGACAGATAATGCCATTGATCCGGCAGGAGGAGAAAATCTCTACAACAAAGGGGCTTTCCTACAAATCTGGACCAAACTTCTTGGACCCTCCTACCAGCAGAAAATAAGAGAGTAAAGAGTTGATCCCATTTGGTCCCGGAGAAAGAGAAGGCTACTGGGTGTACAATCACTGGCTGGTTAGCACTTCTGAGTTAAAAACTGTCTTTTAAAAACAGAGTAATTCCAATTTTGTTCTGTCTCAGAACAGAAGGAAGCAGCAAAAAATCCTGCAGGCGATAGGTCCACGACGAAGCTGTTAAATTCTGGCATCAGCTTGGTGCAGGGCTATGTCAGGGCAATTAGAGCTGCACCATGCTGCACTATGCAGTACCACTGTCAGCCTTAATCTGCGCGCTGATGGGCAGCACGAAATCCAAGTTACAGCCCACAGGAAGCACAACCAGTGAACCCATATTGCTTTGACAGTTGCACTCATCTAGAAATAATGCAAAACGCTATTTAGATGTATACATCACGACCCTGTGCTCTAGGAAGAAAACAATCTAATGAGGGGCTGGGAGACTCCTTGCAGAAAACAAGCAGCCAAGAGGTTGGTGGTGATGGTGGTGCTCCCCTCCCCTCCTTTTACAATTCTTCGTATTTTATCCTGTTGGAGCGCCGCATTTGGGTTGGTTTCACCGAGCTGTTCTTTGCCTCTATCGCCTTGCTGAAGAACTTGAAAATAGATGGAAAACTCTTCCAGGAAGTTAGTTCATGGCGTTCTGTACCTGCAAAACACAAAGGTGACAGTTTGGCTGGGTGTCGTATTGCTGCTGCCGGCAGCTCAAAGGGGTGTTAATGCAGAAACCAGGGAAGCCATCCAGCTGCTGGCAGCTGGTCCAGGGGGAGCCTGGAGGAGGGGTCAGGGCTGCTCTGCTGCTGAGCTCGGGGGCAGCAGGGCTGGAATGACTGTGCACAGACACAGATGCACACACAGACCAGGCACACAGATGGACACCAGCACATGCACGGCCACCCAGATCACAGGTCCTGAACGCACCTTGGGCCTGGGAGAGTGAGACCCCAAAGCATCCTGCTAAGTAAAGCTTCATTAAAGCACCTCACCTATCTGGCTTACCTTGGGGGAAAAAAAGAAGTGTCTGCTTTCCAGGGCTGGCACACTCTGCATTATTTCCTTTTCATTTGACATTGCTTTTAGCCTGGCATATGCATTTTTAACCAAAAGAGGACACCTGAACAACAACCAACGCATCACACAAAGGCATCACTCATGCACCCTTTCCCAACAAGCCCATCCATGACACTGAGGCAGCAAACTGGACCTTTCCTGCTTGTGTCTTCCCTCTGCACACAGATTCACCTCTATCTTCTTTCTTTGGTGGGTGCTTCTGGTTTTTTATGTGTGTCTCCTTCAACACATAGTACATTTGCTTTATTTAAACAAAAACCCCCACAACAACCCCCAAAGCAAAACCAAGACGATGGAGACAGGAAGCCAAGGGCTGTGAAAGAGTTGGGACCTCTTCCTGGGTAACCCAATTATGCGGAGATGCTGCCTGGAAGTCTCTGGATCCTGGGCCTCTGTTTGATACTTTAACATTGTTAATGATAATTCTTTAGTCTGTAATAGTAGGTCATTGCTATGGTTACTCTACAATGGTGCAACACTTCACTTTCCCCTTCAGCTATTCGCTGAGACCCGGTAACCACATTTGTTGCCTAGCAACAGTTTTGTGACAGTATCACAATCTGGGGGTGACAACAATGAAGGACACGGTGGCTGTGGCCTGCCCGGTGGAGAGGGATGCCGCATGGGGCGGCTGATGGTCCCCAGGGGACATGGGATGGCTGATAGTCCCCAGGCATGTGGGGTGGACACCCTGGAGGGATGCTCTGGCTCGGTGTCACCCACAGACCCATCTTCATGCCCCCACTGGGACCCTCAGCCCCGTGTAGCCATCCTTGGTGTGTCCTTGGTAGCTCCAAACACGCTGCCCCCTCCAGAAAGTCTTTGATGGAGGCACTACCCATCACATCACCCTCCCCCGCTCCCTCAAAGGCAGCCATCAGACAAGCTCCTCCAAAAAAGCTGTCCATAAAAAGACACCACTTCCCACACAAAGAGACGTTTTTGTGTCACGCAGATTTCCCCCACTGCTCCATGTTCGTCGTGTGGAGACAATTCATGACATCTTACACAAACTTCCCAGAGGCACCTTTTATACAAATACTTTCCACCACTGAATTCACCCCTCCTTGCGAGAGCCCTCTTTGCAGGTAGATTTCAAAGTAGACCACCTACCCCATCTCCTACGAAAGCCACCCCATAGCCATGCTCGCCAACGCTTGTGCCCCACCGTGGGGTCATCCATTATGCACCGGTGTTCCTAACACAGCAGAAGGATAAAGCTTCCCTTCCGGCACAACCTGCAGCCTAACCAGACCTGTCCCTCAGGGTACAGCGTGGTTGGGTACACTACAATAGCCCACTCCCACCATGCAACGACACCAGCAAAGATGTCACCTACCAAAGCTGGTTTTATGGAAGGATGGGCTGTCCTAGCACACCCCAAGGACACTCCTGCGCAGGTAGGTCTCCTCACACACCTGTGTCAGCAGCACATGGTAATATCATGTTGAGCCCCACGAGGCAAAACATCTTCCCATGAGGCTTTCTGGGGCCTACATGGATGCTTCCCATACAAAACACGTCTCCGTCACTCCTGCCTGCCTGCATCCATCTCCTTCTGTCTCCATCGTATTCATACTCGTTAATATCCACTGGATTAAATTAGATGAAAACATAGGCAGTGAACATTGTGCTGGTTCCCCCATCCCTCCCGCCCCCGTTTCTTTTTATCAAAATCCTTCCTCCTCTGTGAAAGGGCCATCCAGAAACAAAAAAAAAGATAAAACAGTAAGTTCCTGAAGCTTCCCTGTCCCTTTCTCCACCCTGCCTTCTTCCATGCACTCTCCTCGTGTCCTCCAGAGAGAGCAGGCTTACATTCAATGATGTTACTGAAACTGATTAACCTACTGCTTTCCTGTAGCAACCCCTCCCAACCCACCCCTCTCAAAAAACAATTCAAGCTTTGAGTCTAGAGGGACTCAATGATTCAGCGGTCTAAAGCAATTTTAGCACTCCCTATTTTCCCTTTCCTAGTAACAATCTTACTGACAGATGAACAATTTCCCTGGTGATAAAATCACTACAATGGCTATTTAGTTTCCAGGATTATGATGATTCTTTGCTTGATTAATATTGCAATAAGAAAAGCTTGCCAAGTATCTGCCTTGGCCCTTTACAGTCATTTAAAGGTCGAATTTTGTCCTTAGGTATTCACATTCAACTACCACTAAAGGGAGAGCCCTAAAAATTTAACATTGCACAGGCTGTGCATTTATGATTTATATACCAGAGGCTTGGAAAATGAGACGGAAGCAAGAGGAGTTATGGCCTAAGGGTGATGACAGATTTGGCCATACGTTTTTTGCCAGAGGAAAAATATCATTGATGACTGCATTCTCAATTGTGTATTTAGTAGTAGACAAATCTAAATTAAATGCATCAGCGGCCATCTATTTTTTGATAGAATCGTTTGTGAGAGTCAGATAATAAGTAGTAGTTGTACTAAAGCCGACGTTCTCTGAGGTATATATACCCTTAGCGCTCACTAATTTCAACGGCCATGATGATAAACTGTACAATTCAATATACTGTATTAAACGATGGCTTGTCACACAACATATAGTGGTTTCAGACATTAATTCCTTGAGAAATCTTAGAAGCATGTTGCAATGAAAAGACATATAAGAACTGTTAAGTGTGGGAGACAGCTAGAACATCCTAAAATACACTAAGGCTACAGTCGCAGGAGAAAAAAACTTTTCAACCCCCCCTGCTCCCAGCCCCACAAAGAGAACTGAAAGAAATGCAATAAAAGCAGATCAACCTCCCAGTTGCCAGCATGGAAAGAGGCAGGGGTAACTGAATGTGTATTTTAACAAGTACAGAACATCACTGGAAAGGAGCTCCAAAGAGAAGGTGGATCCAGTAATGCGTGAGGTGAAACGAGTAATGAGTATAAACAGTGAGCAAGTTTCAGAATCAATTTACCCACCACCACAAAGAGGTATTGACAATTAGAAATAATGAACACTTGCCAATACAGTTGTTGATACAAAAAAATCAGGTAAGGGAATACTTGCAAAAATTTAATATACAGATCATCAGGTCTGGATGACACGCATCTGAGCATCTTCAGGGAATCAGTTAATGAACCTGCTGAACTACTGGCAATTATTTCTGAGAATTCATGCACAATCAGGTAGGCACCAGAGGACTGAGGTGGAGGCGGGAAGAAAAACAATGCTAATTTGAGAAAAAGAGGATTACTTGAAACTACTACATGTAAAATTCACCTTTGAATATTACCAAAGTAAGAGACCAACATGAGAAAAAATGGCAAGTGCCTTTAGGGCAACAAGAGCCTTAGAACAGAACTGGCTAGGATTTGACAAGAACAGATGAAAAACAAACTTGAGCACTTCACTGAACCACAAAAAACAGCAGGTTGGGAGATTTGTCCATCACTGTGTCTTTCCACAGAGGTCAACCCGGCAACTCGATGTCAGTGCGAACCTGGGGAATCACTTACAATGGATTATGACCATCACTGCTCTACCGGGCTGTGGTCATCTCTACTTCTTGTTAGCAAATGAGTTGCTTTACTCCAGCCGAGGAGACCTTGCAAGACTTGAGATTCATGGTAATGCAGCTCCCAGCTGTGTGGAGCCACGCCCATGCCCATGCTGGCTCCAGCTGTGAGCAGCATGTCCACCAGCAACCGCAGTGCACACAGCATCTCTGCAGGCTGGGTCCCCGACTCACCATCTCATCTCAACTCACCTCGTCACCGTTCCTTGCTGAGTCACAGTATGGGACTCTGCCCTTTGCAATTACTACTGCAAATCTGGAACAGTGTCACGGTTCACCATGTTCACTATGTTTCAGCTGGAGAAAGGCATAACTCTGAGTCTATGGGAATGCACAGTACCTCCGTCTTGGAAACAGGCACTGGTACACTTCTTGGGAAGCAGCTAGAGCATTTGAGAAGACTAATAATTAATGTTCTGGGGTTGAAAATATACCTATGAAGTCCCAGAAGGACTGGTATTAGGGCTCAAGTCTTTTAACCAGGGTTATTAGTGATTTGAAAGAATAATGAGAGCACTTATTAGTTAATTAGATTAATTAGCAGATGATATATTGAATAGGAGGTAATACAAACATAAGAAGGGACAGTGAAATAATATCAGCAATAGTAATAGTAATAATAGTAATAATAATAATAATGATAATGATTATGCAATATTATTATTGTTATTGTGTATTGTGTATTGTTTATTGTGCATTGTTTCTTCTTCTTCTTCTTCTTCTTCTTCTTCTTCTTCATATTATTATTATTTTAGGCTTCCTCAATAGGGCAGCCTAAATTCGAAGCAAAAAAGGGGAAAAGGTACTGGGATCAGTGTCCACAGGGGTGACTGCGCAACATGACTGGGTGAATGATCCTGGTGGCCATTTGCACACACGTATGCAAATGTGTTTTCACCACCTCCCCTTTCCACTTCCACTCAGGAAAAGCAGCTCTTTGCCCAGTGAGGCTGACACACTCCTCTGTCTGAAACCACAGTGTCTGCGGAGGGAAGGAGCTCTGCAATCCCCATAATTCACTCTTGCAGAGCGACTACCAGCTGTGCAGGACAAAGGTGCCCTCCTATGGTGCCTGCCCACTGCGCCGGACAAAAGCCTCCTCCCGCGGTGCTCAGAAGATGTGCAGCACAATGGTGACCCCCCGCTGCGTTTACAAGATGTGTGGGACAAAGGTTTCCCATGCTGCACAGGAGCCAAGAGAGATCTCCATACGAGCCTCCGTGCTGAAATATTTCTGCAGAGAAAAGTTTCCAGGTTGAAAAGTTTCTCTGCAGATATTAGCTGACCTTGGGTCTGCATCTTTAAGTGGTGGCTCATCTCTTAAATAGTGCGGGATTCAAAATGCATTAAGGGTGCTCCACGCCTCGGGGCTTAGTCCCTGTTGGGATGGAGAGCCTTGCTGCTCTTCACCAACTGACGTGCTCAGCAGAAGGTTTACAATTGATTTCTGTCCCCACAGTTGTGGTCTGCCCTGAGACCCTGCCATGCTGCGAAATGCTGATGCCAGCACTGGGCAGGACACTGGCTTTGCAGTTGTTTCCCCAAACGACGGCAGAGTTTTAGCTATTTGTTATATAACCTATATAATTTATTATAAAATCGCTTTAACTTTTATGATTTAAGCTATGCCAATAAAAAAGGCCCTAAACCTTATAAAAAATTGGTTCAAAGGGTGAAATGCAGACTTTTGGGGGCATCTGCACGAGCAGAAGCACGTTAAAACTTACTGAACGTGTTTAATCCTTATTTCCATAATTCTGCAATGCAATTAATTCTTTCTTCACAAATAAATGAACAAACAAGACAACCCCATCTGACCCAGAAACATGCATGCAGTATGCCTTTCAGAAAGGCTTTTTCCTCTGGAAAGTTATGAATCAATGGAGATTTCCTTCTTTCTCACATTATCTACATACACATGCATATTAAGGTCTCCACGTAAGACTTTAACTCTTAGATATGTAATTCTGCAACTCCTTCTGTAATGATGCTGTTCAAATCTGTGAGAAGAAGGCACTTGCTGCCTTTCCTGCATCCGTCTTTCTGGATGCTATTAAATGACTTCTGTATCACAAAACTATTTCTAAACAGGAATTTAACTTTTTGGTTTTTTAACTTTTGAGTACATCAGACTCTCTTTAGTTTAAAAATCAGAACCATTTTTAATTCATAAAGTTTCTCCATTCACAATTCCTGGATCCTATGATCTGCTCAGGAAGAAGTTACTGTGTCTGTTGTGACTATTTTGGCCTGCTGATGTAAACCACCAGGTCTCAAACCCCGAACAATAAGAAGCTCTCAGAGCATCACCAGTAAAGCTCAGGAAAAAGGAGATTAAAAAAAACACCCAACCCCAACAACCTTGCTTAAAATCACTAAATACTGCTGACAGGAAGGATGAGGGCTTCAGGAAAAATTGTGAAGGAGTCCATTAGCTCAAGAGCTTTGAGAACCAATGACCTCAGGAGCTTCTGCATATGCACTTCTAGATGTCACAATGGCAAAGAAAGGTTAAAAGCTTAGGTGAAATTAAGAGACATGCCATACACCAATTAATGAAATGGAAGCAGTGGTTTCTGAGGGGACATTAAAAAAACACCCAACCCCAAACCCCAAACCCCCAACCCCCAACCCCCAACCCCCAACCCTTGATGTGTTTAGTTTGGCTAAAAAGTAATAGTTTGTGGAGTCATGGACATGATAATAATCTAAAAGCAACTGTGTAGGGAAATTAATTCTTTGGAGCAGCCAAGAGGGAAGAAACAGAGAAATCTGAAGAAATGAAATGCATCTTATAAAGGGGGCTCAGACACACAGTAAGCTGGTTTACATGCAATATTCATCCAAGGAAAATTGTGGGAACCTTTGGGGCAGTGCTAGAGGATAGACTACACATACTAAAGACATTTTAGACTTGGTTATTATCTCCTGTGACACAGACCAGTGTTTATTTTTGTTGGACATTTATTATCTCTAATATCTTAGTGGGATGATGGAAACAGAACAACAAGACTCCCACCAACCCAGAACAAAGATTACCTCTCAACTGCCATAATTGCAATCAGCTTTTTTCCACCCCTCGTTTACAGCACACAAACTAAGCACAAGAAGCGAGTGGTTTGAAAAGGTAACAAAATATTTAATAGATTCCTCCTGTCCTGCAAGCAACAGATGCAAAGACTCAGTCAAAAGCTCAGTGCAAGTGAGGTTTGTAAAGCAGGAAAGAGACAGGAGGCTAAGACAGCTGTGATTTTTCACTACTCTTCGTTAAATATTAAGGGCAGTCCCATGAGCATGGGTCATCTGTTTGCTCCTCCATGCACTAACTGGTCAAATAAGCAAGAGTAGTAAGGTTGTTCCCTCCTAACTGCAGGTTACCAAAAGTCAGGTCATTTTCTTCTGAGTATATATTAAAAAAAAAAAAGGGAGGGGAAAAAAAGGTATCGTACAGCTACAGGGCCTTCCCAGTAAGAACCAGACATCCACAACAGAACTGCTATTAATACCAATACAAATAATCACAGTAATATGAACTGCACATAACTGCATTAAAAAAAAGTTTCACAAACAGTTAAAGGTGCAAGCTGATTAAGCAGCATTTCAAGAGACAGAAGAGTTGCAGGACCCTGATCAGGCTGCGGGCCAGCCCGAATTGCTGCTCTGGGTTAAGCAGTCCTGAAAATCACATTTGTTCTTGGGTCCAAAATTCCACAAAAAGACTTTTGCCCATGTTAAACACATGTGGGTCTGCCCTCACTGACAGCAAACACCGTGCGGCTGGCTGGCCAGCCACGGGCTGGGGCCGGGTCTGGGCTCCATGAACAGTGGTAGAGTGGGGGTTCTCAGCAGCACTGAACATGTCTCCCAGGTGCTGTCCCTTGAGCCCTGCTTCTGGAAGGGGAGAGGGAGAGCCTCGGTCACCCACTAAAGGCCAGGGACAGCCCAAATTTGCAGTGGGACCCTGGCCGCTCCATGGGGATGAAGATGTGCCAATGCATCTTTCGCCCTGGCAACATTTGAGGAGTGCCAAGCAAAGGGAAACCACAACCAAAACCAAAGAATCCCCCCAAACTCATGGCGAGGTGGGGGGATTGCTTCCATCAGAGCCTCGTGTGTGGATATCCCGCTTGCCGGACGTCAGTGCTGCCCCACACAGTGAGAGGCAGCCAGGAAAGCCAGCTGCAGGACACTAGTTAAGCTCATGCGAGGCTTCCCAGGGAACCAGTTTGAGGGCAGAGGATGCTGATTTCAGGGCTGCGCTACAGGGAAAGCCGCTGACTGCATGCTCCCGGTGAAATGCCATGTGACGCTTGGGTGGTGATCTGCTCCGTCAGCATTACAACATCCCACCCCTTGCCGGCTCAATCAGACCCGCAGAGTGTTTTGTGGTGACGCTCTCATAGGCAGCAATTTCAAACATAGGGAATCTCCGCAGGAGAGCAAGCCATCTCCCTGAAGAAGAGTCCAGTATAGATGTGCTCCATATACAACTATAGATTTTAAAACTGATGTTAAAATGGCGCAGCATGCAGAGATAAGTAGGCAGGGGTTGAAATGATATTAATATCTATATATTATCTATATATCTGTATATCTCTATTCCTCTTCCTCTCCCCCATCTTTACATGTATATCTATATTATGTATATCTACACCTCTATCTATCCATCCATCTATCTATCTATCTGTCTGTCTGTCTGCCTGTCTATCTATCTATCTATCTATCTGTCTGTCTATCTTATCTATTCGTATCTATAACTACACCTTAACCTGGATTTAAGACAAATATGAAAATTATTTACCTGTCAAATGTGAGATGGGATATTCAAGTTACATCTTCTGATACTTTTGGGGTAAGAACATACCTATGGAAGATGGAGGACCTCACCACTGGAAATTAAGAATAGGTTACACATCCATCTCTCGGGAATATTATGGGTATAGGTGACCACAGCCTGGGGAATGTGGACAAATTAGATAACTTCTTGAGTTTCTTTCTACCTTTCTATCTATTTCTGTTTCTTTCTATGACTTTATTTGCTTTATTTAGGCAATGTGCAAAGTTGATTGTACTTGCAGGGTACATCACAGAAGCTCTGAAGTGTCTGAATAAGATATATTAGTGAGCTAACTAAATATTTTAGCTGTACATGCATTTTTTCCTATCCTGAATTAGAAAAAAAGTCCTCATAAAATAAAACAAACAGTATTGGAAACCCCATCATTTTCTCAACCAGGAGAAAGGAAAATTATCTTTTGAACAAAGTGAGTTTTGACCTGCTCAAAACCTGACAGTTCTTGAGAGAACACACATCCGCGTGGCTTCCTGGCTGAGACTGCTGAAAAACAAGTATTTAAGCTTTAAAGCTTCCACAGGTTATAAACCTGAAAAATACTAATTTACGTGACAGATCTTAATACCTTACAGCACCACACCAGCAGTCAATTACATCTCTTTCTCCCCACTGCTTGGCGAGGGCACGTCCAGCGGGGTTCTCAGGCAGAAGCCATCCTTACTGCGCTCTCGCAGACGGGGAGGCTCAGCTGAGACCGACAGCAGCACTGGAGCTGGGGCCAGAGCTGGAGCTCAGCTCACCCAACAACACTGCCGGCGTTAACCAGCATGCAGTGTTTGTAAAATACATCTAAACACATTGAAAACGTGCCACAGCAATACCCACCAGCCGATTTAAATCGAGACACTGAAGAGCTGATTTTTAAATCTGAGTTTATTCCAAAATCCCACAGCTTCTCCATGTTTATAGGGCAGAGCCCCGCAGCGCTTGCTGGCAAGCTCTGCTAACTCGGGAGGGCTCTACTTATGCAGGTAGTTCCACTGATGACAGCAGGACTGGATGAGGGAAAGGACCAGGTGCTTAGAAAACCACTACTCTTCGTGATGGTGTTTTATGATTTTTTTTCCTAAATAATAATTGTGCCATCAAACATCTGGATGGAGAATTAACTGTTGGAAAAAAAATCAGAAAATGCTGATGTCAGCTTACTTCAGTGAAGAATATCACAGATTTGTAAAACCCATCAGGCAAACGAAATTATGTGAATCACCCAAGGAACGTCTCTAACAGCAGCACGAGCATGACCTGACCCAGCTTTGCTGCTTCCAAAACAAGGCAGTCAAGGCAACGCCATGTAAATGGCAGCGCCTGCCCCCAGAGCAGCTAGGAAGGGCAGCAATGCTTTAAAACCCTGCGTTACGTGACGGTAGGGACACCCCATCTAATAAAGATGGAAACAGGTCCTTAATCGCTAGCAGAATAAGCACTGATTTGCAATTGCAATAAAGCAATTTTAAAATTTATTTTAAGTTTTATTTAAAACAAATTAATAAATTTAATGTATTTATTAAAATTAATCTTAAAGAGCCTGAATATAATTTTCTCCTCTTTCCCACCAGGAGCAGAGCTTGGAGACCAGCATGGATGCCAACATACGCAGTCATGGAACTAAAAAGGTCTTTTTGGGGGACAAGGGATGAGACCACTTCTAAGGAACAAACTGCAACAGGAATGTGTATGGGGTGTGAAGCACTGCAGCAAATGCCTGGTGTTTGTATGATTTCAGCAAGAAATTCATACATCGCAAAGCTTTAGTGAAAAAACTCCCCACCCCGTCCAGCCCCATGGAAAATGTTTACAATCTTCTGCATAAGGAATATTTCAAAGGGATTTTTTTTCCCCTGAAATTTCTGCTTGGAGTAATCTCCTGTTGTATCTCTGTAGGTAAAGGATTACAGTCAGCGTGAGCCCACAGTATTTTCATAGGTACAGGAATGGCATTCACTAATCTGTCTGCTTCATCTTACGGCTATTGCCTTTGGCTGGCCCCAGCCCAACTCAACCAATCCAGCCCAGCCCAACTCAACCCAATTCAGCCCGACCAACCCAACCTAAGCCAACCCAACCCAACGCAACTCAACCCAACCCCTTCAATGTGCCATTGGCACCATCCATCTTCTGCCTGGCCAGGATGTACAGCCTTCCTACAGAGGGAAAGACATTTCCCTTGGATATTCCTTCAAAGGCTAATTTTGTGATGGGTAAGAGGAAAAAGTCCCAAGAAGCTAGGTGCTGCCTCTGCAATGATGGTTTTGCTCCTGGGGCAAACCTAAGCAAAACTCATCTGCACCTGGTCTTCCCCTCCTGATGGCTGCTGCTGCAGGACAGTGGAAAAAGGGTGAGGAGAGGGAGGACTGAGATGGGGCCATCCACCCACTTTCTGGTTCCTGCTGGATGCCTACTCCAGGTGCCACCAGCTGCCAAAAAGCACTCACCCCCTTACATCAAGAGAGGTGAAAATTCATGGCCTAACCCCAAGTGATCCTGAAAATCCAGGTTCAGCCATTCACCTCCCCCCAAGGTGTCTGAACTCCACAGACACCTCAGCTCTTGACCTTAAGGCTTACGTCTTATTACAGTATCACTTCTGTACATGCTCAGAAACACCTCGGGCTTGACAGGGCAAATACTTCCACGGGTCTCAGGCAGATACGAGAGTCGCCTCCCACGCCTGGCTGTAAGTAGGTGTGTAAGCCTCAGGGGGAGGAATGCCCTCTACACTCCTTCATGAGGCTTCATTTCACCCAAACCTCTTCTGACTCCTTGCCCGTTTTTCTTCTGTTCAGGACATCTATTTCTCCACAACATCCACTTCTGAATTCCTCCCCCACAACCTGCCTACCTTGCAGCCTTTCTTGCACCCTTGCCCACCACCCTGCCCCAATCCTGTTGCATCTCATCCACCCACTGAACCCAGCTTCCAGCTTTCCTGTCCTCATGGCCCACCAGTTTCTGCCTTTTCCTAGCTTTTCTTCAACCTTGTTTCAGCAAGACCTTCTCCACCTCACTGCTACCGCATCCATCCAGTCCCTCTCACCAACACCTTCTGGTGTTGGCAGTAGCCAACACACACATCTTCCCTCTCCACATTTTGTTCTTTAACAGGAAAAGAAAGTCCCAGATCTGGCTTTGGCAAATATTTAAAAAAGCTGGACACGGCCTGCATCTACTACCCAGGTGTGGTGGTGAGGGCAGAAAAAGAGGACACCTCCGTGAAAATGCAGCTGCCCTACCTTGTATGATAAGAGAAATGAGGAGTTGGATCTTCCAGGTGAGAATGATCGTTTCATGGGAAACTCAGTACCTTTTCTAGTGACTGAATGGAGAGAAAACACATCTGAGTTCTGTAAAATGCCATGAAGATGGAGCTGGGCCACCAGAACACAAACACCAAGTAACAAATGGGAGTTAAAAATTCAAGTTTTGAGAGTCACCGACAGATTCTATTCACTTTGATAAAATTTTAATTCTGACAAGTAAGTACAAAAAACTTGCTGGAAATAAATATAAAAAAATTTGAGATTTTAAGGCATGAATAATCCTGGCGCACTTGCAGTAAGTCATTTATGGCTAATCCACTCCAGATATGTTTTTCTCATTCCCATTTCATCAGCTGCTGTGCATGTATGTACACAAATATGTATTAACACACCACACCACACATACATACAACCTGTACAGCTAAGACCTATATGACCCACTTAGAGGAGTCTGCACAGCCATGTTAGTGAGAAAGATGGCAAGAAGACAGTGCTGTTTCACCAGTGAATTTACACCAATACAGTGAGCGTTAACCTTCTTTTATTAGCGTGACCTTTGCTGGTCGTTGCTAATGAACATTCTTGAAGAAGGCAGGTGATTGAACCCAGACGGCGGGATTTTATGGACAATGATCATTGTTGTGGGTCAAGTACACCTGTGCTGCAATCATAAAGTTAATAACCTCTACAACAACAGCTTTACATGCGGCTGTCTCAGAAGAATGCCATTTGTGTAACTCACAGCCTTTGGAGACGCTATTTATAATTTATACCCAATCTGAAGCACAAAGATTTTTCTCTCCTGCAAGTCATGGTAATCAATACAGGTCTGCACCTATTACAGCCCGATGAGGTGAAGTGTGTGGCAAGGATCAGCTGCGCCGGGCAAACGCCGCAGCTCATAAACATGGCTTTGCAAAATAGCTGGTCTCCAGTGGCTGTTCACAGCATCTACGCTGGGAGAGCAAATAAAGGGGGAAATAATTCTTTGTAAGGGTGCCATCACAGCTGCTTAGTGTCGCAAACTAAATTAATTGCATGTTTGCCTCAGAACTACTTGGAAACTTGAGTTTTTTGGCACGTCGCTTCTGCACCCTAATTCGTAACACATCAAGACTTAAGACAGGATACTCTGAAGCTCCCATATCATGGAAACGGGCAATTTAAGACTAAGCACTAATTCGCAAAGGCTTTACAGATGTGAATTACTCTAAATTTAACTAAGCTGAATAATATCACACTTCCTGTGACTTAACCTCAGAGATGTCATTAGAGGGAGCATTTGAAATTAATGACCATAAAGCCGCATTTCACTCCCCTTTTAACCCTCCTCCTCGCTGCAGCAAACAGCAGCTCTGGAAGCCCCGCAATGCGTTTCCCTTGTGCATACACCTCGCTCCCTACCTTTTCTGCACCATGCCACCAAAAGTCAGCCACGGGCTACGTCTGGAGTGCAAGGGCAGCAAACCAGCCACGCAGTGATGAGCCTGAGATAGGCATCAGGTGGGGGAGGTGGTGACGCCTGGCATTGCAATAGCAAAGTGAGGCACAGGCAGAGTAAAGGCAGAAAAGATGAGAAGACGCGTTGCGTGCCAGGATGCGTTGACCTCTGCCAACGCCCTGCCTGCATCCCTGTCTATGGGAGTCAGACACACGAGTGAGAGCTGGGAGGCAGGTCTGTCACCAGCAGGAAGGAGAACTCAAAAGTCTGGGATGAACATGAAGGGAAATATTAAGCTCATGATAAGGAAAAAAACCCAAACCCAACCAACCAAACCCTCAAGAGCAGAGGATGCTCACAGTGGGTTTGCACGTGTGACTGGTGGGGCCCCATTGCTGAGCTGTGGCTGCAGAAGGCTCAGCAGGACTCGGGAACCAGCAGGGTGAGAGACAGACAGGGATTTCTGCAGGAGGAACTGCAGATCACGTCCTGCCTTGCATCCACAGGAGAAACACAACTGAATGGAAAGCAACCCCAAAATTAGGGTCGTTCTGCTAATCCAGTTTTAATTGCCCAGTTGCAGAGCGGCAAAGTTTTGAACCATTTCATTTAACTATTGCAATAATTAAATAACTTTCATTTGGGAGACCATATTTATTCCAAAATAGGGGCTGATTTTCTATTATCTTTTGAAAAAATAAAATAAATAACATCAAGCTCCAAAGCCATATCTTCAAGCTGACACAATCACCTCAGTATCAAAGAAACAATTTACGATTTCCCTACCGGGCAGAGAGAAAAAAACCCCAAAGACAGAAAACAACGAATCTTAATGACCTTGGTGCATTTCCAAACATGATTTTCATTTAAAACTACAGTCCTGATCTAACAACTGATCTTTCCATGTAGAGTCTTCCAGCAGAACCAGTGCTGCTAACTCAGACTGTGGAGCTCCCGGAAAAAGCAAGTAAGATCCTTCATGTCATGGTAGAGGTCTTTTGCCAAGCATTTAGTGGGTTCTGAAGAAAACTTTAGTCTCCCCCAGCTAGAAAGATGGAAAACCTCGGGAGCTGGAGATGGAAACGCAAGAACCTGCCAGGAAAGTATATTTGGAAGTGGAAGAGAGATGAAATATTTGTTTCAAAACTTGGTGATCCAAATTATTTTCTTTTCCTTACTTTAAGAATCTCAAGGTTTTTTTTTCTTTTTTTTTTCTTTTTCTTTTTTTTTTTTTTTTCTTTTTCATAAAATTAGAACAAAATGAAAAGAAGTTGTCAGGGTAATTTCTCTCTGAAGAATCACTGAACTGGAATTATGTCATCTTGCATTAAAATTATCAGTTACTGCCACAGTTGGCCCACAAATATTATATTAAAAAAGCAGGAAGAAAATCACTTAAATACATTTGGGGAATTCTTTTGTTTGTGCCCCATGCATATCTCTTAATACTTATTGCTCCAATTTGGCTTGGTTTGTCTAAACCACCGTAGGTTGTTTCTTCAAAACAAGTTTAAAACAAACTGTTGATATATTAGGGGAAAAAACTGCATGGGGAAAAACAAGATTGAGGTGGGAGCTGAAGTTAGTCTAAATGAGAGCAATATCAGCATGCACAAATGCACAGACAAGCACAGTTTGACAGTCACTGCTCATAAAAGATCCTACAACGAGTTAATATGAAAACTCAGTCTCCTGTAGAGGGAAGTTAGAGGGGAGCTCATATATAAGCACTTGAGGAAAACTTGCACTATGGCTGGAAAACATATAGCAGATTCCCCATTAGTCTGGGGATAAATGAAATGTTATAACCACAATATATTGCCATATTAAATTAAGAAAACATTTGTTTTCCCCTGTCTGTTGTGAAAAGAGAAAAATCTATGACTGACTAAAAAGCAAAGAACTTGCAGTCAACAACATCCCCATCTGTTTTGACATGTTTTTCAGCTCCAGCACCAGAATGACATGAATGCTTTGCATTGGTATCTCTGCAGCCACGATTATTACTTTCCACAGGAACATGGAATTTTACAGTGCAAATATTCCAAGTTTTCATGTGTGTCAGTATTGCTTTTCCAGGTCTGCACTGAGATGCACCAAAAGCCTATGGGATGGCCTCTGAATGAGGAAGGAGTGTGAACTGAGGGGACGGGGGTACTGTGAATACTGGGTTTGCTCCTTCGTGAAGCTGGGGCAACCAGCATCCGGGCAGCTCCGGGAGCTTTGCCCCAGGTGGAGGTCCATGCACCTGGGCATCTGCAACGGGAGGATGGGGAGGAAAGGTCTGGGAGGAACGGGTATGCGAGAGAAGATATGACTCTTCTTCCCACAGAGAGCTCACGCACCAAGGCAAAAATACAGCTGTATCGCATTTCCACGGGACTTGCTTCCATGCCAAAAAGCCTTCAGTGAAGCAAGACCACAACAGCAGCTGCAGGTGGGTGAGGAGCAGTGAAGCCTGCTCACCTGGGTCATGTCTTCTGCAGCTGCAGAAAGTTGCACAGAGCCCTGGGGTGGAGGATAACCCGCCCCATGCCACACATGGAGCAGATGCTCCTGCTCTTTTGCAAGAAGAGAAGCGGGGAATGTAAATCCACAGCCCCTGTGGTGGCAGTACAACATGCCCACTGCCATGATTAGGCAGTAAGTGGAAGCATCAGGATTTGCCTTGTAAACCTAAGTGCAGAGGTGCTGGTGGGAAATGGTTTTGCCACTGGTCTGAGTGAAGAACCACCTCGTTTGTGATTATTGTCCTATTTTCTGCCCAGGAGATACTAAGGATGCACCTCAAAGGCATCGTGCCACTGAACTTGCACAGTGCTGACTGGGCTGGACTTCCAACGTGCATGCGAGTATTTAAATTAAGTTTCACAACAAAAGAGGTTCAGCAAAAAAAAAAACCCCAAAACAACAAACCCAACAAAACTAACAAAATAAATCTGTGGCAGGCATGCTTAGTGAATCAACTAGATGCAACAGCTTTGGTACAGTCTGAGAAGTGCTAAAACCAATTGCTTCTTTAGGACACCCATTACTTAATGTGGATTTCTGAAATATGAAAAGCAGTTTTAAACTGGGTTTAGTATCCCAAAGGGGTCATGGAGATATTAATATCTGACTTCTATGTATAACACAAGTAGGTCCTCTGTAGTTGGGGATCTCAATCGTTCCCTTTATAAGGGCTTGTTTTCATTGCTGATAAATTTTGCCAAGCTAAGTATTTGGGATGAAAATTCCCATGCTCTGTCTCTGCCTCAGGCTGATTATTATTATTTTTTTACGTTTCAACTAAAAGTATTTAGTTACTTCAGGAAATAAGATTGAGGAAAACCATGTTTTGCCCTTGTTAGGGAAAAAAAAAGAAAAAAGAAAAGAAAAGAAAAGAAAAGAAAAGAGAAGAAAAGAAAAAAGAAAATAAAAGAAAAGAAAGGAAAAGGAAAGAAAAAAGAAAAGACAAGAAAAGAAAAAAAAGAAAAGATAATAAAATAAAATAAAAGAAAAGAAAAGAAAAGAAAAGGAAAGAAAAGAAAAGGAAAGGAAAGGAAAGAAAAGGAAAGGCAAGAAAAGAAAAGAAAGCCTTACAAGGATTTTGCTGAGCAGCTCCTGCATCTCTATTCTTCACAGCAATAGTCTGAAATTTGGAAGGTAGGGTCCCTGTTGTCCTTTTTCAGTTCCCATGAAAAACCACCCAGCTTTTTGCCTAGTCACAAGCCTTTGAAAAGTCTCATTTGCATATGCTCAGCACTGAGTCCCCGGAATTTGGCAGCCGAACTGGCCAAAGACTCCTCTGAAGATGCTATTTGCAATGGGTAAGCTCCAGCCCAGGGCTGATGGGGCTGAGCCAGACTTTTTTTTGCAGCTGCTGCTCCCAGATGATGCAGGCGATTGTGGCATCAGGCACAGGAACTAAGCACAGGTGGCGTTCTTTCCTGGGCTCCAAATGTGGGCAAAACCAGGGGAGAAGGGGAAAAAAGCAGCCTAATGGAAACAAGAGAGAACTAGTCCTGGGGGGTGGAGGGAAGAGTGGACCAGAACAGGAGACTGACTGTGCAAAAAGATCACAGAGAAGAGGCACGGGAACACCACGGAGGTGGGTCTGTAGGTGAAGGAAACTGGCTGCAAGGAGAGGTCATGATGCAGAGATGAGGGACGGCAGACAGTCTGGCCGCAGCAGGGACAGGAGGGTAGACATGGAGGGGAGGAGAGGCAGAAAGCTCAGGGAGCACAAGGAGTTGCGACCTTCTCAACTGTCCAAGAGCAGCCTTCTGGAAGACTCATCCTCGCCAAGCAAGGACAAAATCGACTGACTGGGTCAGTGCTTCATTCTCCCTCAGCTGTGGTTCACTGAGAAGGTGACAATCAACCACTCTGATGCTCCTGGCTCCTTTACCTCACTTCACCAGTTCACCCGTGTCTAAGCCCAAATTCTGGATCTGAAATTTCCACCTCTGCCACTGACCTGCAGCAACAGAGCTGCACACAGTAACATTTCCCTTCTTCTTCTTACTGTGCTTAAAGAAAACAAATTATACACATAAAACTGCATTAAGAGAATATCTGAAGCCCACATGCTGAAGGGACAAGTTGAGGATACTCGGTCTGGTCACTGCCAGAGTGGCTCAGGGGCTAAACTTGGGGGAGGATGTGCTTACTGGTGCTGCCCTGTTACAACTTTTGCCACTATTGCACAGAGTTTTGTGCTGCCCTTGGGGACCACTTGTGTGTTTTTCCACCAGGCTCCTCCGCTGACCTGCAGATATTAGCTGGGAGTAGAGAGAGCTGGTCCAAAGAGGCTGGGCTTTTGCAGCAGAACGCGAAGTAATTTCATTTATAATGCAGTAGAATGAAAAAATGAAGGAGAATGTAACGCAGCTTGGATATGGGAAACTCATGTAGCACAATGCTGTGAAATGCATAGTGGCCACGACACGGGTTGTGAATGAAATTAAGTGTTGTGATAAAAAAACACCCAGTTATTTAAAGCGATAACTAATGGCTATTTTAAAGAACATCAATAGGGAATTAATCTCATTATAGGAAAAGATAACTTTATAGCGTTCCCAAGCTCCAAGGAGGGTCTTCTGGAGCATCTGCAGACAGGAGCTTCACTGCAAGCAATGACCTTTTACCACTGGATGACTTGCAGCTGGCCTGGTTGGCTTTCTGGTCTTTGTGAGTGGAAAGGCACTGCTCATGTGCTTTCTTACACCCGAAGTTTCCAGGTCACCTAACTTCCGAGTAGCCAAAGAAGAGTAAAGTTACCTCTAATGGCCAGTCATCTTTACTAACCTAGGAGTCATATTTTTATTTTAATCTATCTGATGGCAACTGTTATTCCAGCCCGAGTGTAGTTGCATTATGCTGTTGTGATGAAAAATGAGAGATAATACGAAATAATAACTTGTTATGGAAAAACAGATGAATGAGGTATACAAGGCAACTGAAGTCTATTATTTCATTGCTTTCATGAGATGATGACCGGCAGTAATTTAAAAAGATCAAGAATCCCTTATTTATATTGTGTGCACCCCTGTAGACATTCAAGTGAGACAACCTTTGTTTCATAGTAGTCTGTTTAACAGGCAGTCTGTCTAACCTCGTCAAAATAAACCTCATGCTAAGCCAAAATATCTGATGTCCTACAACTTTTTCCTAAGGTGGTCCACCAATATTTCCTGAAGCATCAGCATATAAACCAGCAGAGGAGCTGAGTAAAACCTGTGACGAACATGGCAATCCCGACGGTCAGCTCTGTCCGGGGATGCGAAGCCACGGTTCTGCAAATCCAGTGGAGCAAGAAAGGGGTTGCAGAGCTGCGCTGCCTGTAGGGGACAAACTGCCCTTGAAGGACACAACACAGCTAGAAGCACAAAAGTTTGTACTCTGTCATTTTTCGCTCTAGCATGAGCTTCAACTAGTCTGTCCCCGTGCAGAGTAGCGGGTTACGTTAACTGATTAAAACTTTGAATAGTTCATACACAGCTGGAGCTAAGAATGGTTGGTCACTAGAATCAATATTATTCAGTAATCACATCACATGCATCTGTAGATTCATCCCTGAAGTCTGCCACTATGGCTTTAGTTAACAGTTACTTATTTTTCAAGGTCTGATTAACAGAATAGCAAAAAAAGAAAACGAGCAAATGAAAAAAACAGTGTGAAGAAACATACAAGACACCATAAACATAGCAATGGCAGTTTTAATGATAATTCCATAGAAAAGAACACTGCATCTACATTTTTGCTTTGTGCAATGCATGATGCCATGACGTATAATGAGTTACTTATTTCAGAATGACAACCACGCACTGTTTCTTCTCCTTGCTTCAGCTGTTAGCACGTACATGTCTGTGCTAATGTGATAGTACTTTTTGAATGAGATAAAAAGGAAGGGCGACATAGCCACAGGCCACTCCGCAGCAAACAGAATCAATTACCCCCAAACAACAATTTAATTGATCAATTTCAAATACAGAAAATCTGCTGAGTCCAGCCAAGTCATAAAAGGCTCAGTTTCAAAGATGGATACCTAATACTCACACAAAATATCTAACAAGCCAGGCAAATTACAAAAGCATTAATCTGCTCAAAGAGGTAATCACCTGTACAAACATTCATGTTCGGTAGCATATTTACGACAATTACACTGCTCATGCATCATGTTACCATTCAGATAACACAACACACGTTGCACACTCTTAACCATGTTTTACGGCCAGTATCTTTTAAATATTACCAACTACTATTCGTTGCTCTGTTTACTGCTGCCATACCCTGGACTTGGCAATGATGGATGTTGCTGCACGTATTCATAGGAGTATTTTTTGCTCACCACCACAGGATGCCATAGCTTTGCTCTGTGCAGTACGACACCCGCTAATGCCAAAATCACAATTCTTAGTGACCCTGAACAGGCATAATGTTATAGCACTTTGATTTATTCCAGCTCTTAACCCATGCATCTATCTGTGCCCTTTTAATTTCATGAGACAGCAGGGGAAGAAAATGCTGTCTCTCCTACCATGGGCATATATACATGTGACCAAACAGACAGTGCCCCAGTATGCAGAGCCTCACAAGTGTCTGGTAAAAACTCTCCAATTACTGACCAGATTTTCAGGACAAGAACTCTTCTACTCCCTTGGTCTTGAATGCAAACTGGGCACTAGCACAGACGTTTCCCTCTTAAATAGCTGTATCCCATATATTTAACTCTCTAAAGTAGGAACTGAGCAGCTAACTCATTACAGAAAGGCAAATGTGCACAAAGAAAACAATTTGTTGAGCAACAGACACTAGGCTTTACTGATATTTTTTGGTTTTGCATGTTTTCCTGCTTCAAAATATCTTCCCCCAACTGTGAAGCGATGTCATTTAGCATGGCAGACTACTCGGCAAGCTTCTCAGGTAAGAGGCAGGTAACAGTGAGTTTTCTTTAAAGGGCTCATGATATGTATGCTGATACAAGACTGATTTTTACTTAATGTGGATAAAGTGTGTGAATAAGCATGTGAAAAATCTGAAGCCAGAATAAAAACAGGACTAAAAGAATTTGGCTTTTCACTCTTAAAATAAATACTATTGTTTCATTTAATAAAATTGTCAACTTTGCAATTCACATAGCACCCCCTACCCCTACCCTGTGGCCTCTTCAAAGAAAATAAAGATAAATCATTACACAAGTGGCAACATAAATCTGTTCTTCTCTGGCACTTTTGCTAAGAGGAATGTCTGAGCCGTGAATTTGTAACAAGTTTTAGCTATGAAATGACGAAAAGCTGGCACTTTCACAAAGCTCCAGCAAAAGAAAATACTCCACGTCAGGTAGTGGAGCTTAAAACCACTGCTTTTTGCCTTCATGTACAAAAATGAACATGTGGCATGGTTCATGACTCTACAGTCACGGGGATCAAATGTCCTATGGATCCCTTGGGATTCATCTCCTTCACCTGGAGGCTTGAAATTATGGGGCACGGTACTGGATGATGTAGATATTCCCCTTCAGTCCCATCTGTTTTCATTTATGACATTAAAAATAAAACCAGCAAAATTCTTGAACAGTTATTCCATGTCCCAGATCCTCTTAGGAGGAACAGGCCAAAGTCAAGCTTGCTGAGCCATACCCCAAACAGAATCCCCATGGTTTTATAGATTTAAGTAGCTTAACATTATTTCGCTGTGCCACACTGTCACAAAGGGGCATTATAAGTGCTAAGGTTGTCAGTCTGCTGAGCTATCAAAGATTCATGTAGAAATGTATCAACATCCTTCATATAAAGCTAATCAAATTTGAAATTACTGACATGTCACCTTGAGGAGAAATTTGATTTATTATTTGCAAAGTACTCCAGAAAACAGTGAGATGCACAGCTCAAAGAATTACTGTTACACTGACTTGGTGACATTATTTTTGTTGTTGCTTTTGTGCCTTCACTAAATAATAAAAAGCAACAAAACTTTCTCTGTGCCATTAAGTTGCATGGGTGTGAGATGCGGCTGCTTAGAAGCAATAACTCAGCTCAGATCCAAAACTGCACAAGAGTCGTTTGCTGTTAATTATGACATGAAATTGGAAAGCACAAACCTGCATGCACCCATTTTTTCTCTTTGCAATGGTCCTGTACTTAATGGGGGAAGTTGCCAAAAGTCATTTTAGCTCTATGACCTCCCTCTCTTGTTTCTCCCCACCGGGTAGCAGGGCCTGCGCCGGCGGGATCAGATTTTAAATGTCATGCAAATAGCATGCAAATTTTTAAATGTCATGCCGTTTAAGTGCATACATAATTTGCAGCATCTTTATGTATTTGTGCTCATAAATCATGATGCCTGTGAACACAAACCAGGCGTGCAACTGTCTATGCATCTCTCACGCACAAATGTACGCTGAGCCCACCCAAAAATCTGCCCACTTTTAACTGTACGTCAGGCATGTGACGTGGCTTTGTCTTTAAAGATAAAGGCAACATAGGATCCCGCTCGAAATAGTCACACATCTAGTTGATTGTGCTACTATATTCACCCAGTCTGTAACATAATTCAACACACAGCACTCACACGTGCCACAGACAACATTCTCTTAAGCAAATAGCTGCTTTTAGCACTGATATTTGCTTCTTGTTATATACAGTTCTGTACGTTATGAATGCATGTTTATGGCTCAACGTAAATAAGAATCCTGCATTTGAGATCAGCTATCTCGGTAAGTAAATGACTATGCGTATAAACAAATCTGTTCACTACCTTCAAATATTTTTATTTGTATATAATTATATCATATATATACCCTCACAGATGTATAAAATACATTCTTCGGAAAATTGCCACAGAATGTTGTTGCTTATATTAAGTAAATGGTATATTTGTGTACTGTGCTCCATACTTACATGCACGAACCATATTTGTATACACATAGAACTGCCAAATATTTCACTTCTGTTACTATACAAACAGGTTGATATTACTGAAAAAACCACATCCCTCTACTAACTCTCCAAAGTGTTTTTGAGACCAGGTTACCAACATACCTTTCAGAAAATGTGTTTTTAGACTGATAAGGCTACATCACACTAGAATTAAGGATACTATACAGCTAGGTAGGCTTGCTACTAAGGACAAGGCTTTTATCAATCCAATTAAATCAAGACTTATTCAAGCTGTGGTTTTCACTGCTCTCATTAGCTGCTATCTCACAGTGCCAAATGCTCCTCCTCAATTCCTGCCTGGATGTAACCTGCCACTTCCCCATGGTGGCTCATTTTGGGTATTACCAACGAAATTTCTGGACCATGTTACCAAACTGCTCCTTTCCCAGGTGCCGAAAGCAAGCTAGGATGCACAGAGCCGCTGGGATGCACTGGTAAAATGGATGGCAAAAGTGTTCAGGAGGAGGTAAAACAAAACTGGGAAGAACTGGCTTTTTAACATATTTCAAATTTTCCTCGTATCCCCAGTGCGGGCCTTGCTAATCCATAAAAAGAGACAAAAAGAGCACTTACAGGTGGCTTTGAAGACACCTGCTTCAAACTGCATCGATAAGATCAAGAGGAAACTTAGATTCTGAAACTGGGAATTTTCAAAACGCAATTTAAATAACTAAAAGAGTAACAAGGGATGTGAGGTGAATTTCAAAATATTAGCGTTAACAACTTTCTTTTTTTCAGACAGGTTCTCGCTGGCAAATAAAGCCGTTAAGTGATTTCAATAGCATCAATATTATACACAAAAATGAGATATCATTAATAACAATGAAAAGGAAAAGAATTCTCATGGGACATATAAATCCTGTATGCAACAAGTTATACCCTTACTCTCCTAATCCAGTCTGAGCCATTTAATTTCATGTTCTTTAAGTATATTAAAAGGCCTGCTTTTTTTTTTTTTCCCCTCCCACAAAAGCCTTTTAAGAGGCATTCGTAACACTGTTACAAAAGTAGAAAGCAGTACGTTAGCACACATGACTTTGTCTACTGGTTATTGAAGGGAAGGATAGCCCCCAATGCCTAAGCTGAAGCTGACCCAATAGATCAAACCCTCGGGGTCTTGAATTTACATTTCATAAGCTTAATATCCTGCCTGATTTATGATTTGCCTTCTTAAACAAAGGAGGTTGTACTTAACAACTTTACTTTTGTGTGGGTAACTGTTGATCTGAAAATGGCACATAAAATGCATTTACATCAGCACTGCTAATAGGCCCATAATGATTCTTTATTATGTTTCAGTGAAAGGCAACTGAGTGACAGGTAACTGATTTTGTAGATCAAATAACTTTCTGCCACCCCCACACAGCTCCCAGCTGCTGCACACTTTACATGCCAATACAAATACAGTTGTAAAGTAGACAAATATATTATAACTACGTTATTAAATGAGACACAACACAGGGTGTTGGAAGGATTTGAGAACTGTTCAGTGCTGTGACTGGGAATTACAAGCACACGAAACCGGGCTCTAAAGGGGTTTCAGTGCAAAACTAGTGCAACCCTCCCTCTGCCACTGTTTTATATAAGATCTTAGAAGTGATTTTGCTCAGATAATACCTGCTGTTTTGGTGGTTTTTTTTTTTTTTCTTTTCTTTTTTTTAATTTTCTTTTCTGCAGAGGGCTGAAGAAGCCCAGGAGCATGCTCTCACTCTAGGTATAACAGGTATTTAAAGCAAAGCATTTCAGTATAAAGACAGATGTGCAAAACTCCCGATACCAAAGGCTGATGGTGACAACACCATGCAGCTGCGACGCATGCTCGGCTGAAGCCCTGCAAAAGCCTCCCGTGTGCTGAATTTTATTTTTATGTGCTACACAGCGAGTAAATAAGGATAAGACATCAGAGCCTGTCTGATAATCTTTGACAACAACCCCAACCCTGTCATCGTGGCCATGGGAGAAACCGGCACGTACTCAGCCCTGACCCACCGAGCCTTTTATCTGCATGTGTACTCTCCACGGACTGAGCAAATAAAGGGCAACCGGTAATTTACACATGAATCAACTTTCTCAGCAGAGCGGGCACCAGAGACATCCCTTCTTCTCTGCTGCGGGGAGGAAAAGCATCCAGGTCTGAGCTTGTCTCCCCAGAAATCGCGTGAGCCAAAGAGCAATGTGTTGGGAAGTGGCAGGTCGGCAGAGGGATGCTCTTCTGGACACCCGATAAAAAATGGCATCCACAAAGGAGCAGATGAATATTGAGCTCGAAACAGGACTGACAGTGGCAGTAAGCCTTTGTCCTATTCAAAACAGGTAATGTCATACAAACTGAAGTGGAGATACAATCCCGATAGAAGATTATACAAGATACCTGAGTGGGTATCTGTAAGGAATTCAGCCTACATTTTAATAAGGTGCGAATCTCACAGTGCCTCAGGTCTCATTTCCACTTGCCTGCAGCTGCCTTTTGAAAAGGTATGCAGATCGTCTCGGGCTTATGAGAGGCTGGGCACGGGCACACGTTAGCCAGCACCAGCAAAATCATCCATGAACTTTATTTGTGATGAAAATTAGCCTAAAATGTTATGACGTGAAAGACAGGTGTACAGATAATGCAGTGCTCCCTTTCAGCCCGTTATCTCATTATGAAGAGAAACTTTTGTCGGTCCATAGGCACTATTCATACCCTCTTCCCCATGGCTAAGAGAGATGATGTAGGGTACCGCACCACTCTGTTGAACAGCCAAGATGTCAGAGGCAATTTCTGCAGTTTAAGCCACTGCAAGCATTATACTGCTATAAAACAAAGGCAGATGCTATATTGCTAGATTTAGCATTTTAAAAATGTCTATTTCTGAAAACCAAGTTTTCACGCATTGCAATATCTACTCTGCTGCTGCCGAGAGCTTTTTTCTGCAGTCTTAAAATGGGAAGGATGAATCAGACTGGCACCAGTGGAAAACCTGAATTAAATGTCAGAAGCTGGGTCACCCAGCACTGTGTATGTTTCTTTTTCAGCATCAGCAGATAAGGCCCCTCCACTAGTACCCTCCTTGAGGAAACCTGACCAAGGCTTTTTGGAGGCAGTGGCTCTTGCTTACAGCTGATGAAATATTTCAGAAAGAGCTGTTTTCCTTTCCAGGGTCTTCTTCCACCCCATCACTGATGCTGCTTCCCTAAGCCCCATCCATCACTCTCTTGTCCCCACTTCTGCCACTTGTGCTAACACTTGCTCAGAAAGGCCAGGACAGATTGGAAAGGTGGGGGCGAAACTGCTATCACTGTCCATCCTCCAGGCAGCTCTTAATAACTGTAGGCACTACACAAAGACATAACAAAGCACAACTATTTAAAACTAAAGGAAAAGAAGAAAATAGAAAGACAACTGTGACTGATGCCATGTCTTTGCCTTCTCTAAACTTGAAACTGAAATGTAAAATAAATCCTGATGTTTTCCTTCTTTATACTTCAGGTAAATTTCCTGCTTTTTACCATTATACCTTTTTATTGGGGCTATAACCAGCCTATCTTTCCTTTAACCTCCCCAAAAACATATTAATTAGTGAGAATGCTTACACCACACAACTTTGCTTCCTAAAATACCCAAGAATAAAGATATCCTCAAGGGAATTGGTTCTGTGTTTCCAAAGTAATTCTATGAAAGCAACAGCCAGGTACCTGGCGGACAAAACTGACCTACTGAATGTGACTGTTCTAGCACCTACGTTGTGACACACAGCTTCAAACTAATGATATAGGTTGGATATGCATTCAGTTAAATTTAATAGCAATACAGATAACATCAGATCTGAGTTTATTAGTGCGGTGCATTTTCTGTGAGTAGGGTTTGACTAGATGCCAATGATTTTTGAACTGTGTAGTGAAGCCAATTAGCTCTAAGAAATAAACGGATACTTCTCTCTAGTGTCATACTAAATGCTACAGTATGAATTATGCTGCTGATAAAGATGTTGCTATGAGCCAAAACATAACTACAAAGACTTAATCAACTTGCAGCATTTACATAATCATAATAAGAAATTCAGCTTTGAAAGAGTTGCATCTATGTTGCTCAATGTATGTCTTTAACGGACATTGAAAACAAAGGTAAAAATCCAATATAAAACACAGGGTTTTTTTCACTGACGCCAACTCTCATGCTCTCTCTGTATTTTCTGGGACTGACACTTGGCTCACGTTGGCTGCTGCTGTTGAAATCCTGTGCAACATCCTTCAAGCCGTTCTCACCCTGTTCGTTAAAGTCAGTGCTGCTGCCCAGGCTCACTGACTTGACCATGGTCACTACACTGCCTTTTGCTCTGTTCCTGCCAAAGAACCCCTGCCCTGCAGATACTCCTTCTGAACTAACGTTCTGGGCCGTAAAGACCTTTTCCCATATTTTACAGCTTTCACCATGCACTCTTCTCCTTGCATCCTTCACCAGCTCTGTTTCTTGGTCATGTGTAATGCTCACTTTCAGAGCCCACAGGCTTCAACTATGCTGATAAATAAAACATAAGCAAGAACGTTGCTGGGCACTGCATCCAGCTGGCACTGAATGGCCTGTGCCTGTCCTCCCTAAACCCTCCCCAACCCCAAATCAGGCTGATGGCATCCAGTTGCCTCTGGGGAACAGCCCCAGGGCAATCCTGGTTCCAGAATGGTGACTAGAGAGCATCCCTTGGCATGGACCAAGGGGCACAAGCAACTGCATGAGGAGCATGAAAGCACAGACACCTGCATCCCAACGCTCAGGACCATTCTCAGGCACTTTAATTTACTAACACAGACATACGTGAGCACCCTGCCTGCTGCCTGACCCATCTCACTTCGAACTCGCTCCTGCCTCCAGCCAGTTCATTCAACAGCCCTCCAAGTGTTGAACTTGTGTGACCTTTTTCATACACTTCTGCAGACCTACTGGATTAACTTCCTTCAAGTTCTTCAGTAAAGTTCTTTGCTGAAATGCCTGCAAAGAATCAGAGCAGTTAGGCTGCCAGTCCTTCTGACAACCACTGTCATACCTTAAAACAGGGTTTTGTGCCTGTGATGACTTGTTATTTTCACATTACAAAACTGAGGGGGGACGACGACTTTATACAATGCCTGTCATCCCGTGCCTATAGTTACCTGCCCGTAACTCTGTCTGCCAAGCTCTCTTTCTTGAAGGAGATCTTGCATCCAGGTGGCTTTGCTCTCACTATAGCTCAGGTGAGTCACCTGTGTGGCTTTATCACGTCCAGGAGAAACCAATGCTAGGCTGACAGAGCAGGGCTGGCTGTCATGTCATGCAGAACTAGCCTGGGAAGGAGCTGATGAATGTCCTAAGCACACCAGTCTGCCTCAAGCTGGGAAAACCATTCTTGCAGGGCACACACTGAAAGAAGTTTTCATGGGAGTACTTCTACCAGCAGATGGGTTAAGAGGACCACGCCAAGGGTAGGGCAGGTGCAGTGCATGTACCGCTGCCAAGGTGGACCAGGCATCATGAAGCTCTGTCTAACACCCAGTGGTGTCCCTTAACAGGGCCAGCTGAAAAACTGCTGGAAAACCATGGTTGCCAGTGATGTGTTGATGGTGGAAACCTGTTCTTGTGACTCGCACCTTTCCACAGTTCTGTCAAGAAATCCCTCTGGCAGGCACCTGCAGAAGCTCTGAACTCATCCCCAGCAAAGATGGACAACGGAAAGGAGGTCGACATTTCGTGCTCACAAGCAGGGAAGATTAGATACTGACTGCCCCTCCTGGCATGCAGGCCTGCAGAGGTCTGCCAGTACAAAGTCTTGGTTGCACCTCTCCCAGCACACATCCACATGGATTTATCCTTCCATCTTTTGAATGTATGTTTTTGCTTTGCCTTCATTTGTCTTGACTAGTCGAAGGGAAGCTTGTACTTTGTCTTTTTTCTTTCTACAGAAAAGCAGAGCCTGCCTCAGAGAGCCCTGGTGTCTAGTGGGAAGAGAGAGGTCCGTCACATTTCTGAACACATCAGCCACCTCCTCTGGAAACCTGATTTGACTGATGCTTATCTGGGATTTTTGAGCACAGCAGTGCCTTAGCTTGTTTTTGAGGTTCCCTCATTAGCTTTATTAAGCTCCTTCTGTAGCTAGAATATGGCCAATCTTTCTCACCGAGTCCAGCTGTAGCAAAGCAAATATCTCTTGCCCCTTCTAAGGTGCTAAACTCAAATATTCACTCCCATGTAGGACACACTGAAGTCATACTCTGACTACAAGCAATGTAGTCTTATCTCCTCTTTGTCTAATTAAAAGCCAGCAGTGAACTGAATTAACTCTGTTTGCAGGGGAACAGAACATGAACTTCAAGAATGCGAGGTCAATGAGATGGCACTTGAATTAACGTTGTTAAAAAACAAAGCAGGTGAACGCTGCCTGTGAAACTCAGCAACTTCTCTCATTAGAGAGTCCCCAAATAAAAATACATTTAGATGTAGAGGTAAGAACATATGTACACCTGCCTCTTGAACAGGCCTGGGAAAAGCCGGAGGACCTCATCCCCACCCTGCCCAAAGCTCCCAAGCCAGGGATGTGCAGCACACCCCGCAGGCAGAGCTCAACTCATGGATCAACCCCATTAACGCAACTGCTCGTTAGATGATGGATAAACCCAGACAAACGGACAAAAGCCACCCCGAGCTGCCTTTCTGAGGCCGAATAAATCTGTTCCTACCAGTGAGAAAGTCACTTGTGGTAGAAGACTACCTAAACCATTTAAATTTTAAAGTTGTCTCTTGACTCCCAGCCAGCTGTGGGTCTGATTCAGCACCTGCTGAAGGAGTTCATGCTCAGTCAGACAATTTGCAAACCAGAAGGGAAAAGGACAGGACAAGGAAGAAACAACAAAGGAGAACATAATTCATGGTTTGGGTGGGCTGATCTGGACATTTAATGTCCCAAGTAACACTGCGTCCCCTGTAAGGAATAACTTGAGGTGGGACCCAGGTCAATAAACAGTTTGCATGAGACCTTTAGCACAACTGTACTGATAAATTCGCTGATAAAGACTTCTGTTGGTTCTTTGATTTAATTCTGTCGATAATTTTATTTCTTCATTCACCTTTTCTACCCTGCCTTTCCTGCTGAGCTGAGCCTGAGGGCAGTTGTATATATGCATATATACATATATATTTAAAAATATAAATACATAAATGAAATAAAAATGCTATATATAAAAATTTGAAATAAATAATAATAATAATAATATATATATATAATTTCCCCTCCCACAGCTGACATGAAGGACCACCATAATTTGGATGGTGTAAGGTGCCCCCATACCCCATACAGATATCAGGACCTGCTCAGGGTCACTTTTGCAGCATGCACTGACCCTCCCTCCCTCTGCTGAGCCAAGGTGCTGAGCTTCTTCCTCACATGGGGCTCCCGCATGGCAACGCCACTGCCATTTGTAAGACGTAGTGGAGCTGAAAACATACGAGGGGAGCAACTGCAATTGGTGGCTGTCCCGGGAAAAAAAGCTGCTGGAATGGTGTCTGCAAATACCGCGTTGGAGAAGAGATGTATTTTCGCGTGTCAGGAATACATGGTCATCATGTAGAAATACTTGCCAATGTGCCAACGTGGATATGTTTCTTTTTTTAATAAGGATTACTGAACTATTTAAAGAACTGTCTCAGCCTAGGTGTTTAAATGAATGATTTGGAACTTTATCAGGATTCATGGAATTTGATTAAGTGCATTTTCCTATCACTCAGGTGATTTTATTAATCTGTGACCTGCCACCAAGAATAAACATGAAATAGGGACTTGCTCAACTTTTACCCATTAAAAGTGTTCAAATGTCTCTTTCACGTACCTCGTCTCTCTCCCCTGTACACACGGCAGACAAACTGTGCAAAACAACATCTAACTGTTAATAACAGACAGTAGGAGAACATGATTCAAACCTCTATGTTAAATATTGTTTTAAGGAAGCCAAAGTTATTTTTAGGACAAAAGCAGCTAGAGGTTTAGCTGAAATTAGTTTAAAGTGCAAAATATTTGCATTTAATTTGATTTGGATGTTAGTTGAAAACATCTCATAAAAAAAAATAATCTCTGTTTGTAAGACTCACTGTAAAAATGGTAATGTCTGTTCCTATATCAGGGTGCACTCCAGGCTTCAAATACAATTTCAGATGTACATTGCACTTTCTTCATTATTCCCTGCAACTTTTTTTCTTTTTTAATACAGAGTACATTTTATTAAAATGAAATTTATATTTTAGGAGCAGAGAGATTTGAAATAACAGCATTTAAGGGGCTGCTTAGACAGTATTACTTGTTTGACACTGAAGGTTTTATTTTGGTACACAGAATATAAAACCATTTCCTCAAGATATTTTGTGTTCAGCATAAAATATTAAAAATGTCTCATTTCCAAGAGATCTGGTGGGAGTTCATGACAGATGTGTTATATCTTTTTTTTGAAATTTTTTTGCAGCATTATTGCGTCTAATTAGCCCTGATGATTTACCCATGACAGTATGAACTTCTTGAGAGGAAAGAAAAAGTGGAGCATAATCTTCGGAGCAAAGAACAAACACGTTTTTGGGGAGATGGGAGGGAGCGAAAGCACTGACTCGAGGTGGTTCATAACAAATGCCCACAAGTAGCCCTGGGAGTTTTCATTTATTTATGCACCGCCATATGATCCATCTTTTTTGCCTTCAGCGCTACAAACCAGCCTTGGTGCGACATGCTCTCCAGGCGTTGGCTCAGCAATCGTGTTGCTGCTCCTTATCTGTGTGTCTGATGACTAGTTACAGAGGACCAGCCGCCACGGATGAGCTAGAAGTGATGCCAAAAGGCTGCCACAGATGAGGGGAGGCACTGCTGAGCATCCCTCTCAGGTGCCCCGCTCTCCAGGCTACTGACTCAAGGCTGTGGGACACTCCTGGAACCAAAAAGTGAACTGTCCCTAAAAATGTTTTTTTTGCCAGCAGGGCTTCTCCCCTTTTCAGGCCCCATGTAAAAATACCTTGTCAGACGTTTCTCAGAAGACACAGAGGTTATCAAAGGAGGCTTGCAGCCGCGGCTGGTGGCACCCACCAAGGAGACCACAGTGGCTAGGTAGCCACTGGAGAAGCCAAGCAAACAAATGCCGGCACCGGCAGGGAAATGCAAAAATGATTTGCATTGAAGATGGGTAAAATGCACAAAGTTAGGATTTTTAAAGTTTCAATTAAAACATCGCCAGTGTTTTTTTCACCTGACTGTAGCCCCATATGGCAAGGTCAGCCCTTTCAGTGAACAAACAGCTCAGTCGCCTCCAGTGTAGCTGTTATCTGCCTCAACAAGGGGAGACATTTGGCACAGCCTAAAGCTGGGGCATGAACCCTGGCTAAGCTTAAGACATTTATCTGACAGCATCAGCTGACACTCCACAAACACATTTGCTCTCCATGACCCCAGAGCATTCGTGATTAATCAAAAATGTATCTTGGATCTTGAGAACAAGCTACAAGCAGGCACACAAAAAAAGAATATGCTCTCGATCTCGCTTATCGACTCCAGAGGTATATTGAATTTAGAAATAGCAAATAGAATAAAATGATCAATATGTTCTCACTTGTCCATGGAAGAGCAAACTTTATCCCTCCAGCAACAAACATTGATCATGTAAATGTTCTGGAGCTGCTTTCAAGTAAAGAAAGCAAAGACATCGGGATTTTTGGGGAGGGGTGTTAGATGGAAAAGTCGCCAGCGTATGTGTACTAGCACTTGGTTGGAAAGTATGCAAACAGCATTTAAAGCCGCAGAGTGCAGCGATGCACCTGAACCACCTCCACCATTGCGGCCGTTTCCACCAGTACATATTGCTAACATCCAGTTTGGGAAACACTGTGCCAAGTGATCTTAATAAAACATTATAGAGGGGACTTTAAAACTTAATGAAGCCACATAATCTGCTTCAGAGAAAACTCCCTGCCTTAATTTAAATGAGACACAGTTATAACATATCCCCTATGCACTGTTTACAATTTATAATTTATGTCTCAGTTCAAATACACTACTTTCTGCAGTCATCTGCTAAGTGATATGATTAGCATTTGAATATTGTAATATTCTGCATCTCGATACTCAGAGTAATATGATGCAGTGCATTTGTTTTTTCCATACTTTTTTTTAATTCACTAATAAGCATACCAAGCTCTAATTAGTTGCGAAGAAAGAAATCACATGCCCCACCCAGTCTAATTTGAAAATGGTTATATCTCTGTAAAAACTCTCCACCATTTCACTTATTAAATCCCACTCTTTTCTGGTTACCTACTGCTCAGGCTACAAGTCGTTTGTGCTCATACAGCACCATCACTCTACTACAGCAAAACTACTGTATGTGCTCCGGTCCCTGTTGGCACGGCAAACAAACTTTCATTGCATGTGCTCTCTATAAAATGGTGGTACTAATTAGAAGATATAAACTCATGCTGAGACACGATATGAATTGGCTTTATGCATCTACTAAGCTCACAGCAGTATTAGATTTATACTGTTGATGCCCTCAACTAATATTCAACTAGAAACTCAGAATTTTTTAAATCTGCGGAAGAGCGAAAAGGGAGTGATGGTGCCTCATTAATGCAATTCGCAGAACCTCAGTAATCCACACTCCACTAATCTCCACATTCATAAGCAGCACACAGAAAAAAATGCCTCTTTTTTCCATGAAGACCAGGAAGCAGAACAGTGAAGCAAAAACTCATGCCAGTAGTACCTAGTGTCCACACATCACCTTTCACAGGCAGACCTCAATGGGCATGACAGTAGACCAGCCAGCATCACCCCGGTTTATGGAGGAGGACCCCGAGGTGCAGAGCTGATCTCCTCGCAGCCTGGAATTAGTTACTAGCATGTGATGATTAACCATGCAACCCCGACTGGCACGGCTAAAAGCATCATGCTATGTTTACTTTAAAAAAAAAAAAAAAAAAAGAAGAAAAAAAAAAAAAAAGGAGGGATTTGCTTGTCCACAAGGGCTGGGAAATTACTCAGATACCCCAACTTCAACCTGACCAAAGACACTGCACATGTGTAGGTTCATGACGACCCTGCTCAAACTCCTGCAACATGGGCTGTGGGCACTAGACATCACAGCTGTGTGTTTTGACATCCATGGTGAAAATGAGCAGAAAATCTGACTGTTCCATATCAAGAAGTATTTTTACTAGTGCTAATGCGCCTTAAATACCTTGTTCCACAGATGAGTGGCCTGGCACCTGCTGCATGAGAAATAGCCAATTACTGTTCAGTGTCTCTAATTTTCTGATTCAATTAGCATGCTTCAGAGCTTTCCAGTTTAATTGCAAACTACTTCACAGTTAGCTCTCTGATTAATCATTGCCCATCTGCAAGCCATCGCAAAACTTGGTGGAACAAATCTGTGTACTTTGGAATGCTGGGAGCTTAGCAAATCAAACTTGTTTTGGTATATAAAGCTTTAATTTTGTTTGCCCTTTTCAGCTGCACTTGTAAGAAGCTCTGTACTGATTAAACAGGAAGTCCAGACAATAATATGCTACATTATGCATATAATTACTGTAAATATAGGCGAGACTGTAGAAACATCACTTAAGGTTAGGTGCTAACATGTATGGAGTAGAGGGTCAAGAAAACACATTTGGAATCAATTTCTTTCCCATTACGACAGAAAGAAGGAATTAGGGGGAGGGAAGGAGGTATGAGATGGTGATGCAGCTCCGGCAGCCGTTACTCTGGAGGCATTTCTGCAACACCACACTGCCGTACCAGCACCACATGCTGCTTCTGACTTCCTTTTTAAAAGGAGCTGCTAACTCCCCCAAAACTTAAAAAGTTCAAAAAGTTGTACTTTGTTGGTTAAATACCGTACCTATACTTTTCTGTACATTTTTGGCTGAAAGCCACTCACTGTTGGGTGGATTGTAAGGCTGACTAGCTGTCATGGAGCTGCTACTTTTTCCTTATTTTACTATGCTAACAATATTAATACCCACTGAACCGACACAGCTTGCCTATTTTAGAACTAACTCAGGTGCACACACACGGCCTGTCTGGGGGACTCTATTACAAATGTAGCTGCATATCATACAGCAGGAAATCAGCAGATCTATTCAGAATGAATTATTTTGCACCTACAGAAGTATAAATGTAATAACGTAACTGAAGTATACAGATTTGAGAATTTTGCTCAAATTCCCTGCAAGATTTCAGCATATGTGGAATTCAGTGTATGTGACCGAGGATGCTATATGTCTCCGATTTCTGTTAAATTCAGTACGATGCAACAGTGCCCAGTGCCCTGTGGCATCATGCTTCAAGTGCTGTCCTGAACTGGGGCCACAGCAAATATTTTCTGTTTCAAATCACACTACTTAGGAACATGCCAACCTCCACCATAATTTTAATAATTGCAGGTTAATAAGATAAATACTATTATTATAAATAAAAAGCTGAATCATCTTGCTAACTTTCCCTAGTCACCAAATAAGACTCAAAAGCTGCAACATTGTGATAATGATGCTCGGATGATACCTAGTGATGTCACCAGAAAGCAGTACCTCCTGCATCCTGACAGAAACAAAACCATATTACTGACACACACAGAAAAAAAAAAAGAGTAATTATCTGAAGTTGTATTACTGATGGTCAAGATGCCGTCACCACATTAAAGCTGGAATTTGGACTTCTTCCTCAAGCTCCTCTGATCCTGGTAAGAGTTCCAGTTGAAATCTGTTTCGGTCATCACCAGTGGCGGTTTTTAGGAGCTCCTCGCGACCCTGCGGAGTGAGGCTTTGCTCAGCCAGGCCATGGCTGGGCCAGGCTCTGTCTTGGCCACCGGCACATGGCAGTGGCCTTCCCCAGACTCTGCTCATCATGCTGGGGCCGCAGCAGGGCTGATGCCACAGCTGCAAACGCTGCCCTGCCGCCTAATGCAAAACCATGCAAAAAATGGTCAGAAATTCCTGAAGTAGGTGTTCTCACCAAGAAAGCGTGTTTGCAAACATACCCAGATACAGGTGACCACCTCTGCCACTAGAGACACAAAATAAGTCTCTGCAGAGCTTTACAACACTTTCACAATCTTCCCAATACCATTTTTCTATACCAGGTGAGGTATATACGTTGCCTTCCAAGAATAACCTATGCAACTTCCCCATGGTGAACAATACAGACATTGCAAATACAAGGCAGAAAGTGCTGGATGCTGTGACATGCTGCTCAGTATATTTGGGTGCACATTGACATACATGCAGTACACTTGAGCAGAGGGATTTTTTTCTGTAGTATATACAATCAGATTACAGAATTAAGATACTTATTTCAAATCATGCTGAAACATGCTTCTGCTCTGGGAAAAAAAGAACCAAGTTTTGCTCGTCTGTGGGAAAAGAAAAGAAAGTTTTAGGAGTTCTAAATGTTTTTTTTTTTTTTAATTTTTATTTATTTTGTGCTTCTGAAGTCACTGCAGCCTGTGTTATCTTTGTATCTGAATCATGAAGTTACCAAAATAACCTCCTCTACTATGACCAGTTCCGCAGATGCTCACAGAATTCAGAGAACAAAGGCAAAAAAATACGATGAGCTTAACATTTCCAAGAGACTATCTCCTACACCTGTACAGCACTGCTTAAAGTTTTAGCCCCACAATGCCCACCAAAGTCAAGGCAAGTTATGCACTAAAGCCCTGATAATTTCCTCCATCTAGGGGTCATAACCTCACCTCCATGTGTGGGAACCTCTGCTCAGGGCTCTGTGGCCAGGCTACCTCACCACTCTGGGATGCAGTACCATGTTATTCTCATCACTTCCCCCGACAGCTCACTTGTGTTTAAACCCAGTTCACAACTGCCTTCCTGGGGTGAGCTGGTTTCCCACTCTGGCCTCTTCACTCCGAGTACGAAGCAGCCAAAGCGATGTTCAAGTGTCCAATGCCTCTGACTCAGCCACAGAAAAAATGGCCTGGCACAGAAACTACAGCAACATCATCTCCTGGACCATGTTGTGTGGAGGCTGCGCGATGGGTGTAAAATGCAGGGGTTCAGAGCAGCCACAGGACACGGCTGTACACCTGGTCACCCGGCGCTGTCCCAGTTAAAAGTCGATCCCGGGAAGCTTTGCTGGGGTGTGAAATGCCAGCTTGCAGACCCCCGGCTCTGATGCTCAGCCCCTGCCTCTGTTATGAACAAAAATTTCCCAGCAAAACAGAGAACCCTCCCAGCATACCTATTCGGGTTGCTTGCTCTGAAACACAGCGTGACCATCTTAAAGAATATTTACTGTGCTTTGGAACCACAGCATTAAATAAAAACGACAACTATTAAAAAAACCCAGCAACACATTAATTTCACTTCACAGAGGGAGATTATGAAAAAAATGTAGTGTTTCACTACTATAGGGACAACGAACTTGCATCCAGTGCCAGAGTCAGCACACAACGCTGTTTTGCATGGCAAACATCTCCACAACCTCACAGGGCTGCCTCCATCCCGTTGGTGCCACCAGCCCGAGGGGACCGGGGGGAGTGGACAGCAAAGCAGTGCATGCATGGGAAGAAACATGCTGGCATCGTTTATGGGAAAAAAGATCTCCTGTCTCTGTGTTTGTAGGGTCTTGCTACAAGTCACATCATCTCAAGTCACCGCTGGTTTCCATACCCATCCCTGAACCTGCTATGAGACTCTCCCTGTATTTACTGATCTTTCTTTTCCTTCCTACTTTATTCATGGAGATGTCTTGCAACTACCAAGAATATTTTATTCTCCTTTGTCTTTGCTTTTTTAAATTTTTCCTTTGGTACCATGTAATTTTTTTTTTTTTTAAATACAACTCCTACAGTTTATAAATTTGGCCTTATTTATACCGGTTTTAGAGAAAATATGCAGTGTTGTTGGATTTCTTGGTTGTTTGCTTTCTTCAGAATATATCCCAAAGCTCAAACTTTTACATTCCTCTCTGTTTTGAATTGAAAAGGGTTAGAAAATCTGCAAAAACAAGTAGAGGGGAACATGCTACTATTTTTACTTCCTTTTAAAATATTTTTCTTTTCCTCATTAAGAAAAGATGAAATTTAAAATACCAGGAGTAGAGGAGGTCTTGTGTCCCTTTTTCACTACCCTTGCCTGCACATATTTAGCCTCTGTTTCTGATGGAGAAGAATGGTAGAATATTATTCTTTAAAAAGTTTCAAGCTATGTGGAAGAGTTATTTTCACACATGAAGATTTTAATCTTCCCCTACTTCTTCGTTTTTAGTAAACTTTCCTCATCTTTCTACTGGGTCTTTTAAAAGTGGCAGAATTAAGGCACACATCAGCACACACCTGGGGTGCAGAACTAGAAAATAAGGAAAGCTTTTCTCTGAAACACTGCTTTGGTATCGACTTAAAAAAACAACGAAAACTGTGAGAAAGACCTGAGAAGTGAAATCCACTCCAGTCACGGCAAAATAAGGAGGGTGGTTAAAAATCAGCCCAAGCTCATTCTTGTGCCGCAGCACAGGGTCCCACGCATCCCTCTGTCCTAAATAAGTGGCTCGAGCAATTGGGAGGATGTTAATTATTCAGAAACTACGTGACTTGAAGAGTAACTACAGAGGTACCTTGCCAACGATGAGACTCCTATTAACAAGTTTACTGAGAAAATTTAGAATTCATTAGTAGTTATTCCCAAAAGGAGCCGTTCCATTGAGACTCCAGCGGGAGATAGTAACCTGCGTGTTGTCAGACATCTGTAGTTAAAGTGAGGCACCAATTACTGATCCTGCCTCTACTGGGTTTCTGCTGAGCTCTGCACACAGTGTGTTTTCTCATAACCCGACCCAAGCAGACCACTGAACCTTAGTCTACTTCATTCCTTGTCAGGTGTGAGCAAAGTAACAAATTAGGGGGAAAAAAAAAATCGTAATCAGAAAATGTCCACAGATGACTTTGTAAAACATAAACACCATCTCTCTTCCCCATACTACCACTGAGTTATCATCGCTGTGTTAGTATATACTTGTTTAAATATTTATACAGCTCAGGTGAAAATATATAGCTTGCATACTGCAGTACCCACTTTTAGCAGAAACATTTAAGCTACTGGTCCCCAGTGCAGACCGCAGCAGAGGCTCAGAGGGTTTTTAAAGCAGGAACCAAAAGGCAACTCTTTGCTTAGGTGTTTCATTTAACTGTGAATAAAAATTAATATTCTAGCCAGTAATGCTTTGCTCTACCTGTGGTAAATTCATTCAGTCCCTGGCTGGGAATGCAGAGCATATTCTTCAACAGAGAACTGATTTATTTCCAAGTATCACAGAGAGGCATAATTCCCATGTGCAAGGAGAATCCTTTCTTAAAAAGAGAAGAATTACGCTAGGCAAGCAACATCATAGTACATATGGAATAAGGGGATGAATAAGGAGTGCAGAAACTGGGCAGGACAGTGGTGGGGCACTGGTGAGGAATGGTCTGGGTCCAAGACACCTGTGCAGGTTCAGGGTACTCCCTGCTTGTAGTGTCCCCTGTCCCCTCCCCATCCCCCCTGCAAAACATGTAATAAATAGAAAAAAATCCATGACACTGCATTTGTCCAGCACTGTCACAATACTGAATATACTTGTTTATGCATTTGTATATAATATTTTACTGTATTTTTACTCATTTTAGTAGCCACAAAGCCATTAAACTTATTTTAAACAATTACCTCAAATAAATCCTTTCGCATTATTATCAACAATATATTAAAATAAACTTGAAAATCAGCTGATGTGCATATCCCAGAGGTGGTTAATACACCCATCCATGTATGTATGTAGATGCTTATGAATATCCCGCTGCTCTGAAAACGACCTGCTATGTTATTTCACCACAATTTGCATTGTTATAATAGGTTATTGACTGATTTTAGGTTTAAGGGACTAAGGTAGTACTCGGTAATGACTCTGTGCTACAAGTTTATTGCAAGCGGCCAAGGTTCATTCACCCCAAGCAATCCAGTCAATAACCAATTTTTATACTTCTATCTCCTTCAAAATTCCAAACCAATAATCCCTGCTTTTTTTTTTTTTTTTTTTTTAATTATTTCAGTATCAGACTAACATTTCCCATGGAAATCAATATGAGTGAGATCCATTAGCCAAAAATCTGCAGCACTGCAATGCAAACATATTAAAAATATTGATCTTGCAGGCTACTGATGTTTTGATTGACTTTAATGTTTGTAAGCAGCAATAACAGAATTTCAATGACTGAAACAAACTTTTGATTAAAATTATAGATTTTTAAATTTTTTTCTATTTTACTGTTTCAAAGGGTATCACATGGTGTACTTGTTTGCTGTAAATGATCATAGTAGTAAATACTTATTCAGTTTCTCATTTGTAAGTATTAAGGTCTGCCACCAGTTACACATCTTCAAATACACTTTCAATCACTTTTGATGTTTCAGCTCCACTACATCAGATGTGTAACACCAGCATGGGCAGGGCCAGACATATTTTTGCAGCACTTTCCCTTCTGGATCCTCACATCTTGTGCGTTCCTGTTACCAGCAGCAACTGGAATTCGGTCTCACTCTTCTCTTTTTTTATCATTATCCAACAAACTTCAGCTGATGTTTTCACAGCAGCTGGCCAAGATTTTGCTAAAGCCATCTTCCTAAGGTGGCTCCTCCTTCCAAAATAAACATCTCAGCTAAAATAGAGATCTTCTGTACTCTGGGTCTTTCTGTCTTGGGTATGCATATGCCTTAGTTGCCATACAGTCTGGATGTCCCATCACAGGAGAGAAGTGGCTTTAGGGGTGGGGAAGCCAAGCACAGAGAAATTAGGGGTACCTTCAGACAACCTAACTCCCACCTTGGTCCTGAAGGCTACGATGGGATACCTCCAAAGGATGAGATGGTTTGTCATGAGGAGGCACCAGTCCCGACGGCTGAGCATAGGCTGCCCAAACGGTTGTTTGCTGTGGGTGACACGTGGTTGTTGTTGGCTCTTGTGAGCATCGGGCTAGTGCAAGGCCTCTCTTTGACTTGGGGCACAGAAAGGCAGGGGAAACTACATATGCCTGTTTGGACAACAGAAATGCAATGGACTACTGTGAGGAGACACCGGAGATGTGTCCACACAACGCCTGTCCCCAGAAGACTGTACCGGCACAAGGCGGTACTGTACCACCTTGACATCTCCATCACACCACACTCAACAGACAGAGCCTGTACATAGACCTCTGTCTAAACAACCACCTGACAGCAAAGTTATAGCTATATCGTTCTGGTAACTAGCAGAGGGATACACCACCTGACGCCCCATCCAGGCTTGCATTTCCATCATTCAGTTTTATAACAGCTTAAGATACATCCCCTTGGTTGGACTGGATTTCCTCCTGACCTTTCTCATTCAAGAAGGTTTGTTTTCTTTGTACTTTTTACAGTCCAGCTGGGATTCACCTGAGATGCCAGCAGCAGGCAGACAGTTTTAGGGAAAGAAAAAAAAGTCCACGCAAATGGACATGTGAATAGTCTTGCTTTTTTTTTTTTTTTTTTTTTATAAATCACAACCCTCTTCCTGCTGACATCCAACTCACCAGCTCCACAGCTCAACCTGACCCATGTGACCAGGGGGCAAAAATTACCTGGAGCAGGAATAACTAAGGGATGAGGCATGCTGAGATGCCTGGACCATGCAATTAAGCAAGAGATGTGGTACCTGTGCAGCATTTAACACAACATCCACCGCTGAGGTACAGCTCCAGGGCTAAATCCTCTTACAAAGTCACCACACACACGGAGCTGGGTTAATGCACACTACCTCTGTGCACCCCACAGACTGAAGCTTTCCAATGAGGTGTGATGCTCAAAAGACCCATGCCACCAACAATCCCGGACCCCTCTGGAAAAGCCCTGGGGACCAGACCTGCAGACCCCAGACCCCTGCTCCTACCTCTCCCACCCAGATGCACCCTGTCCAGGCTGACCCTGTGTCTCTGGTTCTGCTGTCCCAGCCGGTCTCTGCAGTCCAGTTAAGCCTTGACGTTTGAATTACTGATTTCCTACTTTGAGATGTTTAAGCAGAGCAAGCAGACTAGCTCTATCAGGGAGGTGCACGTGGCAAGAGGAGAGACCACCTCAGCTCTGCTGTGTGTCTAGATGACCTGATCTAACCAAAGAACCTCTTCTGCTGTGGTGGGACATTAAGTGCTCTGTGTTTGCTGTTGAACACCTATAGCAGAAAGTGGTTTTGTCTGCTGGTGCACCTTGAGATCTTGGGACTGATCAGGAAACCGAACTGCCTCTAAATAAGGAATGCTTTGGACCAAGGCCAGACAATTTCACAAGCCAGGCAAAGGTCCCTCCTTTGAAGAAGGAAGTTCAGAAAGGAAGAAAGGAAGAAACAACAAGCTGGAGAAGTTTTGCATTGACCATGATCATGACCATAACCATGACCATGACTAGAGACTGTCCACATTTGAGTCCTGAACTATCTCTAGACTAAAAAAACCCCACCAAACCACAAAGACCAATAAACTAAGAACAGTGGACAGTTACAAATCTAACTACAAAAATAAATTAAAATGGTGAATATCAAAGGGATTGGTAACACTGCAAATGGTATTCTTCTACATCTGCACTGTAAACAACTACACATAAATTAATAATCCTTGAGTCTGAAATACCCTGTTCTCCAAACACTCATAGAACAGGCAGTCTTAGTACTTTTTCATGTACCCTGACAATATGTCTACACACGTTCTGAACGCTGCTCCAGGCTGGGGAGCTTATTTCAGGGCTCCAGCGCCCGAGCCTCCCGCAGATTCACTGCAGGGGTTTGAAGCTCTGCTGCTCTCTGCTGCTTGTCCTGCCCCTCTGCTGGAACAACAGCCCCCGAGGTAGAATTGGCAGAAATTAACATACTCAGCACATTAGCACAAATGCGTTTTTTTTTTTTTTTTAAGTTTAAGGTTGTTACCTTGCAGGAGTGTGCACCCCCCCCCCCCCCCCATAGCCTTTGGTGAGGGAGGTGGTCAGCAAAGGGATGTGCAGAGGCTGAGGCAGCCACCAGTCTATCTCCACGTCCGTTCACAGCTGAGACTGAGTTGTGAAGTCAGGCACTTGCCCATTGAAACACATTAACTTCACATTTTACGTATAATTTTGCCAGCCCCAGACAGAAGTAGCCTTGGCCCTGCTGTGGGCTGACCGCTGGAGACAGGGATGAAAGCTCTGCATCTCATGAGCCACGCTCCAAGCCTCTGACATTGTTTTTCAGTTCCAAGTATTGCCTGGGACAGAGTACAAAATATTCACACCATTCATTTATTTGCATATTCATCTTGTCTATCACAACAAAGAGACAAATTTAGAATGTTTTTTGAAAGATTTGTCTTCAGTGTCTAGCTGCATAATGTAATTGCTAGCGAGTTCCTATTTGCATGAAACAGTCCATTATCCAGTATTATCCAGTGAAGCAGACTGCCCTCATTTCATACCGCGGACATGCACAGTGCTGTCCCTCTCCTTGTTACCCATCCAAGTTCAGGACACCCACGGCAGACCCGGGTGAGGAGCGGATCCACATGCCAACTCCTGCTTGTGCTGTGCACCCCAACCGAGCGGTCCAATCTCTGTCTCCAGCTTTGCCTAAGCTAATGCATTCCTGCTCCCACCGGCTTCTGAAAATTCAGAAAGTAACAACGAGGATGAGTTAAAAATTGTGAGATTAAAAACATAATTTGAGGGTTCTTGCTTCTGAGTCTTGCTGATGTCAGCTGAAAAAATTTCAAGCTGTTTTTCCACACAGCTAGATGGGCAAGAAATTTATATTAAAAAGTGCAAGACAGCAATTGATCACTTCACTGCAGCATCTGTAAATAAAATATGGACAACCACCATCTCACTATAAAACCATAAATGAGAAGGAAATAGGTGTCAGCATCCAGTATATACAATATTGTATGTGGTGGAAAGCACTTCTTCACTGCCAGTGTCACAACATGCTGACGTCCTGAGATGACCCTACCATCTTTACATGCAAATAACAGATACTGCCATCAATACCTAATATCATCATCCACGATCTTGAAACTGAATTAGATGAAGAGACAATGAGGTACAACATAAAGAAAAAGTGATGTATCTGGAGTTTGCACACAGGGGTTTGATCAGTGGCTCTACCAAACCATGGCAAGTGCCACTTTTAACAAATTCATGACATCATTGGTGGACCCACTCCTCTTCCCACCCAATCCTATAATGCCAACTCTTCCATTTGGCTGTGCCGAATGGGATTTAACTGTCTCCCCACTGAACTCAGTGTGAAAAAACATCTAAATAGGAGTACTTTAAAGGTCCATGACTTGCCCTAGAATATTCTGCAGCTCTGCAGCAGAGCAGAGGTGGTGTATAGGTCTCCTGCAGCAAGCCAGCCTGCATGCAATCAGCCTTCCAGTCAGGGCGCTAAACCCCTTAAATTGGTCTGTTTTATTACTTCAGCCGTATTAAACTGTCTTTAACTGTCTACTTTTATGTAGAGACTGACACCTGCCCCTGGGCAAGAACAAGACTCAAAGCAATCCAGACTGTCGCTGCCCTTGCTTGACTCGCCATGTGTGAAGCTTGTATTCTGTCACCAGGGCAAATTACTCAGGACACCCCAAAAAAGCAGAGAGCGAGCTGTGCTGGAGACCCTTGTGACCACAGGGTTTTGATGAAGCTTCAGCAGAGGGGTCAAACCCAGCAAGGTGCTGGGCACCTCCTAAAAAAGTGCTCAGGATTGTCATTTCCCAGTGATACCAACAGTGATGGGAACTCTGGGTGATCAGAAGTTTCTGGACCAATATTTTGAATGTTGAGTATTTATTTGCTTATTTTGAATTAGCAAAGCAATGATACACAAAAAGCTCTGTAGGACCAAAATGCCTCCTTATATTTAATCTTAAAAAAAAAAAAAGAAGACTCCCTTCCCAAGTGAATTAAAATGTCACTGTGTGTACTAAGTACCACATCAGTCTATAATGCCAAAGAATCAATTATAGGTTCAGAAATTCTTAAACAATCTGCAGCTTTCAGGACTTTTTCTTACAGTTATTTATGTTGGGCTTTCACGGCAAGCCTCGAAGACTGAAATAGGAAAAGAACTTAAAACATAAAAATGTAACATACAAAAGTTTATGACACAAACGCAATAAAAAAACCACCAAAACAACCTTTTGGCACTGAAGCATATGCTCTGCCCCCTGCAGCTAAAAGTCACATACTGAGAGTGCATGTTCTGTCAAGAATTACTATTTTCAAGCATGGCTGGTGATTTTGGACAGTAGCACTTACGAAACCTTCAATCTGGCAGTTTTCGCACTGCACATTTACTAAAGCATCCCCACTGCCCAAACTCCCAGGAGTTTGGGGATCTGACCTCGTGGAAGGGGAAAAAAAAAAAAAAAAAAAAAAAAGGTTCCCAGGGTACTGTTTTGATCTAGTCTGTACATTTTTTCCTCCAGCCATATCATTATTCCAATCCACTCCCTGGAAAATGTCGCAAATGCAAAAGCACTTCACTCCTTTCTTTCCTGGGAACACAGTGGAAATGAAGCCGGCCACAGCCCACACAATTGCTGTTTAAGGTAGTAGCGTTCTCAGCAAAGAATTATTTACAAGCTGTAAGATCAGGAACAAATTGATCAGCACATTTTATTTTACTAATTTCACTGATTGCAAATTGCTTGCCTGAAGATGTTCTGGAATTAACATGACTAAAAGGATGAAAAACATTCACTTTTTACTCTTTTGTGTTTTACTACTGCGCTGTACAAAGAAAGGGTTTGTTTATTTATTATAAATTACATTAGCCACATGCATCTTTTTCTTTTTTTTTTCTTTTTCTGGTTATCAAATTCACAAAGCAATCCAGACTTCAGTTTGTTTGGTGTATGTAGGTATTCAATGAATTCATAAATGGATTGTTCATGAACACTTTACTGAGGCTTATTTGTTATTCCCTCTGTGTGATTGACCACCTCAGCAATACGATATATTTGTTTTACTCCCTGGCTGGGGACACTGTGGACATCAAAAACAATGACCATGGATAGCATCTTCCTGGTTAACACTTCCTAACAGACCTTCTTTTGTCTGTACGTCAGACTGGGGAGGACGCTGTTATCAATAACTGTCAGTCCTTTGTACCTTGCCAAAAACAATAGATAATGTCACCCAACACACCCGCCAGAAATCGAAACTCAAGCTTTCATCCATTGATTATCTTTGCAAATATTAAAAAAATATTTATACCTTACATTGCTCCAACAGCTTTGCTGATTGTATTGTACAGCCTTTATCAGATCTTTCAAAAGACAGGAAGCATGTTTTCAAAATTATGAAAACAGCTTAAGAACGATGAACCCGAGAACCTTGGTGCCACCTGGATTTTCAGTCCCTTAGCTTTTAGTTTTTCTCTGCCAAATTCCTGCCTTTTCATGCAGCCATGGACAAGCAGGTGGAACAAAGATGCCTCAAGGTCCATGCCCTGGCCCAGAACAAGACCTGCTGCACCTGTGTGCAATTTCTGGCAAACACCTCTCTAACCTGTCCTTAACCACCTCCTCCAGTGACGGAGAACCTGCAGGCAGTCTCCTCCAGCCATACCGTTAGAAAGTTCCCCTTTGCATCTAACCCAAACCTCTCCTCCTGTGATTTAATTTATCCTTTTTTGTACTATTTACGAAGCGCATGGAGGAACAGACGGTTCCTTTCTTCTTTGCAACAGTCTTTCACACACACGATGATTTCCACCATGTTCAGTCCTCTTTTTCTTTTTTTTAGGTTAAGCCTTCTCAGTTTCTTCACCCTTTTTCCAAAGGCCACATTTTCCAGGCTTCTCACCACTTCTGTTGCTTTCCTTTGCAGGTTCTCCAGTTCTTCCTCTTTCATGGCCTGTGCTGCCCATCAGCACACGTAGTTTCCCAGCTGAAGCCTCACCAAGAGTTTTGCAAGCTATGGGCTTATTTAGATATTTCAGTGAAAGCTTTGTCTTTTCTGCAGCAACGCATCGTTGTTGACTTAGCCTCTACTTGCTGCTGCAAAGCATAGCAATTTATTCTCCAGGGGGGAAAAGCAACTATCGCTCGACTCCAGCTCCTGTGATCCGCTCTGTGCAGCCTCTGATAAATTCACCCCTGCACAAGCCGCACTCCTCTTCTTCAGGGTCCCACTTCTGCTAGGTCTGGATCAAAATCTGCCGTTGCTGTGATCCCAGTACTGTGCGGCATGCAGTACCTTTCAGCAGTCGGGAGTAGCAGTGCTTTCATGTCTCGTGGCAGTTGATGGGAAGAAAGGCTGCCCCTCAAAGAGGGACTGGAGAGCAGCTGCTGCCAGTGTCAAGGCATGAGTAGTATTGGTTCAGCGCTGCCTTCCCTTGCTTCTGAGTATATCCAGAAACAGAAAAAAATCTTTAAATTCTTTTGTGTGTAACCAAAGAGTTACCCAATTCAATAAGACACAGACAAACTCTGGTGCTTGTGCCATGTGTTCCAGAAATTCAGTTAACTGCTGTGCAAGGGGCCCCAAAGTTTCCATCTGGAGGGCAAAGACACCACTTTAATTCTGTTGCATTATTGCTATTCATTGCCTTGTACTACCCTAAGCAATTAGCTGAATCCAAACAGTCCCCAGATAATAATTCTGGAGTGAAGCAGATACTCACGTGGCAGAAACTTTGCAAAAACTTCCTTGTAACTGGAACGCATGAAGGAAATAAGGAGGCATGAGGACATCTAGTCCTAAATGTGGAGACTAATGGGTTTTGCAGACCTGCCTCAGCAGTCTTTTCCTCCCAGCTCTGACAGCTGGACCAGAAGAGAGAATCTGATCCCACTCCTTTTTTTGTGGCAGAAAAGGTGTAGAAAAATAGCTCATTGCTTCTGAATAATCATGTCTAGTTTTGCTAGGGATGAAGGTTTTTGTCCATTCAGAAAATGCAACCGATGCCATGGTGATCTACACAACAAATACCAGTTTTTTCCCCTTCTGTCAATCAAAGCAAGGAGATGGGGATGGTTAGAGTAGGTCAGAAAAAGTGTTGCATAGCAGCTATACAGGCAAAATGCAGTCTATGTTACACCTTAGAAAATTTTATTTGCAACCAACAGGTGAGGTCACCTTTGCACCTGCAGAACATCCTTCACACATCTCCTGCGGGAAAGGCAGGGCCACAGCCAGCAGCCACCCAGCTGCACGACAGCTGGCAGGCTGTGAAGGGCCACCAGAAGATGAGATGACCCCTATGGCTACAGGCTGAAACTCCAAAGGGTTTGCAAGAAATCCGAAGGGGTCATAGTCAGCCTTAATTTAAGCATGCCCCTTTCTTGGAGAGAACTGTGGAGCTCGAGACAAAGACCAGATCACTGATGTGTTCGGAAGCTCACAAGCTATTTCTTGTTCCTGCCCAGACCTCGAGGGTACGCTCACTACTGTGCTCAGAGTCAACGGAGTCTGCCACCTCTCTGATGCTTAGAAGCTAGCAGTCTGCCTGATTCCCTCCCAGCGTACTACAGCCTTGCCACGGACACCTGTATGTGTACAGCGAACCTTACAGCTACTGTCCACAGGAAATGAAAACCAACCCTGCCCTCGATCGCAGCTGCAAAGGGTCATGTGCCAGCCAGATTTTTGTGTGTGCAAGTGTTGTGTTACTATTTATTGTTGTTCCTGTGTAAGTAATGCTTTTTCTAGCGTTACTGCTTTACTAACTCTAGTCATCGTGGCTTCATTAATCTTAGTTAATAAAATAAGCATCTGAATTAAGCAAGGGCTCATCTATTTCCCTGGCACAACTACACCCCTGCTAATCTATCAGCTATCACAGCACACCACTATGGATTTTGGTGGGAAGCTAGGAAGACGTTGAAGGTACTGAGACCTGGTGGTTCCAGCTCCACGGTGCCCCTGGAGCCGCGGTGGAGCCCATGGACAGCATGAGGATGCCCTGCAACACCCGTGCTAATGCTGCTCGTAATGACAATTTATTACGGGTGCTTCTCTGAGCAGGCTGTCGGGGAATAATGATGCTGCTCAGAGGCACTGCCAACACAACCAGTGTTGACACAGAAAGAGTAAAACAGATGTACTTTCCACAGGGTGGAAAAATCCAGAGGCAACATGCTACCTCCAAGCAGCAAGTATGTAAGAGTAGCAAGTATAGAAGATAAACAGATCAAAGCTTCCTTACACAAACACCATGGATCAACATGGGTCAGGAAAATTTAAAATACACCAAAAGCCCATTGGCTTAAAAATCTCCTAAAAGCTTTGAAGTCCTCGGAAATGCAAATTTCCTCGCAAACTATAGGAACTGTATGAACCAAAACACATGGGAAACTAGGATACACAGGTTCTGCAGAGAGCCAGGTTTTGTGCCTCAGATTTTTGGTTCTTGACTAATATATACATGCAAAATCTGAAAATAAAATCCATCCCCTCTACCCCACCTAGAGACAGGTGTCTCATATGCACTTGGTGCATCTGCCAAAAGAGCTTACAAAACTTTCTGGAAGATGCTCATCGTAGAGGGAGGGAGCACGCATACCTTATTAGAAGTAAACAAATAGAACAAAGTTAAACCAAAATGATTAAAAAGTAACAGATAAGTGTCCATAGTGGTCCAACCTGTGCTAGGTCTGCCCTTCTGTACATACGAGGAATTTGAGATGAGGCAGTGGCACGACAGGGCAATGCTGCCCAAAACTGATAAACTGATGCTCCTTGCCCATAGCCCATTTTTAATTTTTAAGAATGAAATCAATGAGTGCAGATAAAACACAGAGGGCTGTAATCCCCTAGAGTGATCTTGTCACAACATGTGTTACTGCAGTTCTACACTTTTACCTTTGCACTTTGTTGTATGTAACAGAGCAACACAATTAACCACTGGTAGGTAGTGTTTACGTTAGTTCTCAAAAGGTTAAGAAGCTGATTATAGCTAAAATCAGCTTTGCCTGGGGCTTCACTGGCTCTGTGTAATCAAATTAGACAAGCAGGGCACAGTGTCACCTAACACAAACCAGTGCCACTTACTTCTCTGTTTTGACCTTTTTCATTAGATGAGCAAGCCAGGTTTTAGCTTATTCCAAACATTTTGAACAGATTAGTTCCCAACAAACTCTGAGTGATAAGCCAGGCATTTGTCCATATCATTTTCATGAGTGACTCTGTGAGACTGCACTCAAGAGTTTCTTCAGGAATACTGTCAACTTTGCTTCCCCCCAAAATAACCTCTTGATTTAATTACTTTTTCTTTTTTTTTTTTTTTTTTTTTTTTTTGTGTGTGTGTGTGTGTGTGTGTAAAAGGTTTCAAAAGGTGAATGTCAATGACTTCAAATCCCAAAATATCTTTCGATGCCGTCTTTGCCTTAGACGTTTGATTGTTTTGATTCTAGATCTGCGGAGCAGTCCCTCCAATCCAACAGCAAACAGATAACTTCATAAACACGGCAGATAACTCATTAGCATTTCTAAGAAACCATGGGTAACCCGCTCAGTAGAGCTGCGGCTCATCCTCTCTACGCAGCCGCGCTACTCTTTGAAGTCAAGCAAGGTGAACAGCATATGGAGGTGTTTAAGGAGGTTTTATAATGTAGAGAGAGGAGCAAGCCAGCCCAACATCAGAAGAATGCTTTCTGCACGGCTGTACCGTAACTAAATTTAAATGCAGGCTGCAGTGCCGGTGGCTTCCACAATCTTGGCATCTTTGAACATAAAGGGAACAAAAGATTAAACAGGCAAAGAATACACAAAGAAAAGTAATGGCAAATTTAGATAAAAACCTGCAAGTTAAGGAACGCACTATGCCTTCCTGAATTTTCTGCACTAATCTAAAATACAGTAGCTAGCTATGTTTGTTGAATCTTCACATATTTGATCTTTAACTCCAACTCCAGGTCTGCCTGCATACATACTGCGGCCAACTTACAGAGCCTTTGTGTCATGAAAACAAGCAAGCATATGAAACAATAGCTTATGAAGATGATTGGTGCTTATTTATTTACAGCCAATAAAATCAAAACTGGTTATTTTAATTGATTAAGTCATAAATAAAAGAGTTACAGAAGTCAAGTCTCCATACTTGCACAGTCCAATGATTCCTGCTAATCCAGCAGTACTTAACAAATTCGCATGTGGTTAGCCTGCCTTGCCATAGCTGTAGATCACATTTCTATGCTGCAAGCTGTGCAAAAAAATCAATATGCCAAGTTTAACATAAGGACAGGAAACACGATGTCCTCCTATATTTTCAATGAACTTCAAATGACTGTGCTGTTCCTCGTCTGCACAGTTTATTTCAGAGAAATGCAGCCTTTCAGAAGAAAAAACAACTACCACACAGGGAAATATATAAGTGCATTGGTGGAGTCATACCTGACTCTATAATAACAATTTATTTCAAATAATCTGACATTTTGATTGCATCACCAGCCAGTCAGGAAGCTCCCCTCTCTCCCTTTACGTATTTAAAGCAGAGGCACGCTCTTCAGGCAGAACATATACTAGCCATACATATTTCAGGTGTAACAGTAAGCTCCCATATGCTTTTTTCATATGTCAACTCTTTAGAAGACAATACTTCTTTTTTAAAACTGACTGCAGTACACTATAATTTATGTATTTACACTGTCCACGCAAAACAGCCTGTTGACTGCCTTCACGTTTCTGTACTGCAGATCTGCCATAGCAGAAGCATGTCATTTGTGCAGGGGGGTGAGGATGAGACCCCCACCGCGATGGGGCAGCACACTGGCTCCATGCGGGGCCACCCCTGCTGTCCCGGCCCAGCTGCGGGCTGTGCAGGGAGAAGCCACCAGCACCCCCACTGCTGCCAAAATTCTCCCTTGTAAAGAGAAAAAAATAAAGGAAAAAAAAGATATTGCCTTTAAACACTTGCAAAGGCATTTTTAAAATGCAAGACTACGCAGGGAAGCAGAGAAATTCTCTTTAACGTATGACTGGCTCTTTCAATGGTGATTTCTCTTCATTGCAATGAGTGGCTGCAAATGGATTAATGGCATTTAGCTCTAGAGAGCATGTCATTGATCTGTACCAAACATATAAACTGTTATATAAAACACACTCGAAGACCCACACTTGTTCCTAACTTTCTATTAATATGTCATTTGCAAGACAAATTTTATTCAGAGATTAATGTACCATTTTAAAAACCCTAGGCATAAAACTTCAAATCAGAAAATAACAATGTAACAATTTTAAGTGCTGAACATTATTAACACTGCAATACATTACAATTTCGGTACATTTTAGCCTTCTTGTATCAGTTCAGAGAGTGTAGCACAGCCCTACGCTACTACAAATGAGTTGTTTCAGGGACTCCCTAAATATCAAATATGCAAGGTTTGCTTCCACCATCTCTCTCGCTAATGCAAAAGAATCAATAATATCGCCGTGTCAAATGGTGATCATTGCCCAGTACTGACACACCGTTTCGAGGCATGCGAACGGGTACCTTGGCAGATCAGAGGATGTGGGTCGTCACTGCAGAACAGGGACAAGAGCTGATTTCATGGTATGTGCAGTGTATACAAAGATATCCCGGAGTCCCAAAGGACCTCTGCTCATGCCAAGCTATAGGTAACATCTCAATAATGGCTTAAACAGCTTGCTCACCTCATTCAGGGGCTTCTACGCAGGGGTTACAGTCAGGAAACCTCCCCAAATCAGATGGCTTAGAGTTAGCCAAATTAAACTGTACATATGTAAATCACTGTTGAGTTTGTACTAAATCTTTAATGTCTTCATGCCTTCATTTGCTTTTTTCCCCTGTCTTTGACATCGCTTCAGTGTGAACAGCTATATTTAATTTACAAGGGTTTTTCGGTGTTTTTTTTTTTTTTTTTTGGTTTCGCCCCCCTCCCCAAAATCAGACAGCAGGAAGTAGATGGGTGTAACTTACAAGAGGCAGCCGAGATGAGTTGCTGGCAGGGTGAAGTGGTAGGTTTTAGTAATAGCTGGAAGCCGTAAGTGGTTCTAAGCTTTGAAGTCAGTGCAGCTTTGATGTGCTACTCCCATAGTTAATCGCAACATAGTCTTGAAAGAAAAAGATTTCCCAAATACCATCCAAGTGTCGTTGCTTGTGAAATCCTTGTACGATTCCCCCCCTTCCCCGCTGAACTTTAAATCTAATAGGAGGCTGCTCTCACTCCCTCTCAGTCACTCATACTCTCTCTTAAAGTGTTTTGCTCGGTTAAAAGGATAATTAAACCCATGCTTGGTTTGGTGCGGGCAAGTGGCTTGCTGCATGTTACTTTGCTGAATTCTTTTGAGCGTTCTCCTCCCCAGATCTGCAGTGCTCAGACACAGAGAGGGACTGCAGGGTGGGATGCTGGAGCAGCAAAAAGCAGAGGGTGGAAGCCAGGGAGCATCCCTGCTGGCATACCCAGAGGGGTCCGCTCACCAAACCCCACGGGAACAGCCACAGCTCTCTGGGGGCAAAGCATCCATGGAGGGGAGGAGAAAGAACCCTCCCCTCTGCTCTGCCCATCGCTTTGGGATGGGCTCCATCAAGAAGCAACTGCCTGATGCTTAGAAAAAAGGCAATGCATTTCAACACTTCACTATAGAAGCCCACCCAGGTACGTTGGGGTTGATGGGAAAGATGCAACATTGAGTCCAAGGGGGGAAAAAACCCCAAACCATCAGGAACAGGAGAGTTTTCTTGATCGGTATTTGTCCCCCATACCGAAACACCATGGAGGAGTATTTACCGACCCTTCCCACAACATAAATTTTCCCTGAGTTCCCTTGACTAGTAAGAGCTTTCATACCTACTGAAAATATAAACAAAACTATCCTTGGACAGTTAGGTTTAAGAAAGCAACTCATTAAAGCCTGATACTTACTACCTTTTGAAAACATGTGTAAAATGCCCAATTTATTTTAATAGCTAGATTTTAAACCTGAGCCTAATCTATGTGTCAAATGTCATCTACAAACCACATGCCGAAGCACAGCAAAACAACCGTTTCTGATGACTCCGAAGCTAGCAGGGCAAGAGCATTAAAGCGGTTTAAACCACAGTCTTTACTCCACATCAAAAAGCTGTTTACCTGGGCACACATATCTGAATAGAAAAGGGAGACGCCAATCACAAAGACCCGTGCCTGTCTAAATGGACAGAAATAAAGAAAATGGCATGTGACCGGTAAATTACGGGAAAGCAACACGTCAAGGTTAGAGGTCACTGAAGATTTCAACAAATCTCAGAAGATACGGCAACAGATTAAGCGAGGGGATAGACTGCCCTCCAACCTTAACCTGTTAAGACCTTTGAAGTCTTGTGGTGACCCTTATCCTGCTCTTTCATATTAGTTGTTAGTTACACTAATTACAGCCTAATAGTGTGTTGGAGCCAGATGCTTTTTCTGCAGCCATCCAGAGGAGGAGTACATGTGAAAGGGCCAAATCCTGCCCTGCCCATCAAGGGTACTTACCCCTATAAGCAGTGTCTGGTGTTGGCTTGTACAGGTACTAATTACACTCTGCACCTTCAAGAAGCTGGTGCAGTCCTTGCTGGGGTGAGCCACAAGCTCAGTGAGCCAAAGCCCAAACTCAGGTTTGTCTAAGTGGGGCTTGGCAACAATTGAAACAGATCTAGTTCCAAAAAAAAGTTTTAATGTGCACTGGCACAATGATAACCAAAGTAAGGACGTAAAGTGCAACCCTTCACAAATACTGCATACCCAGCTCTGAAATCAAAGAAGTAACCTGCTGTTGCTGCCAGTGAACCCGAGTGAGGCAGTGTGGGATTATACGTGGAGTCTATTTGCATTGATTTTGCATCAATACCCGTATTAATGCTAACACAATATTGTATCATATTTGGGGACAGCACTCAGTTCACAGAGTCTCTCTGGTAGATGAAATACTACTTGTAAAGCTTCAGTAAAGCATTTAGTAGCATTAAAAAAGCCAGACAGTAAATCAGAAGAAAAATTTAGAAAAAGAGATGTAGCGCAAAAATACCACAGCAGAATTAACAGAATGTATAACAAAAGAGCCTGTGTATGGAAAGAATAAGTATTCAAAATCAACTTCTATTTCCTCATTTACATTAGGGATATTTTTTACATGGTTGATAAAAGCTTTGGATGGTGACAGATCAATCCACCTGTGACTGCTGGTACCTCTGTTACCAAGAGAACATTATTTATCTGTGGGTGCAAATTACAAGCTGTGAATGCACTGCTGAATCTGTACAAATAAAAATGTAGTTCCAGTGAAGACACGAATGAGCAGAAACCAGGACCTCCTTGCATCGATGAGTAGCAGGGGTCTCAGAAAGCAAAACGGGACAATCTGACAGCAAGTGATACAGATGTTCATACTTACATTTCATCTGGAATTTCTAAGCTTTCAATAAAACATAAGCTTTATGATCCACACACAACATAACAGAAAAGTTCTTTACTTCTCTGTTGAGCCCTGAGATGTGCTGGAGCAAAGGTACAAGGATGTGGGGAGCTATAGGAATTGATCTTCCCAAGCTTACGTGTGTGCACCTTCTGCTGACGTACAATATGATGGATTTCCCACTGGCATCTGTTCCCACATTTCCCACAGGCTGGGTGTACTGTATTCATGCACAATTCAAGCACGTGCATCCTCTTCCTGAACTGGCTCAATGAGAGCAACCTGTGGTGTCTGGCTGGTGGAAGGCCCACTGCTGCTCGGTGTCATCACCTCTGGATGTCTGTGGTTTCTTTTCACTTTGTCCTCACCCAGAGACAGTGAATATGAAAACCTCTCTTGGCTTGTCTGCCATTGACTCCTCCTCTCCTTAATACACAAAAAATCCTATTGTTAGCTTGAGTGAACATCTTGCCTCTCCACCTGTGAGGTTACTGCAGTGCATCATCTACTTCTTCAAAAAATGCGTGGAATATACAAGGCATTGGTAAAAATATTCAATTAGCACAGACTGGCTGATTAAAGTCATGGAGACTAGCAATGCCTTGAGTCCTGATGCCACAGCCTGCAAGCAATGAATGTCATTTCTTGAAAGAAACAAGCAGGAATCACCCTTTCTTTAGGATGGATGAGGAAAGGAGAGCCTTCACCTATGTGCTAGTGCAGTAGTTAGACCACTGACATTATAATCAGGGAACTGTAGAATGGTTTGGGTTGGAGGGGACCTTAAAGATCATCTAGTTCCTCCCTACCCCGCCATGGGCAGGGACCCCTCCCCCCAGCCCAGGCTGCTCCCAGCCCCATCCAGCCTGGCCTTGAGCCCTGCCAGGGCTGGGGCACCCACAGCTGCTCTGGGCAGCCTGGGCCAGCGCCTCGCCGCCCTCACGGGGAGAATTTCTTCCTGATATCGAATCTAAATCTACCTTTTATCAGTGTAAAGCCATTCCCCCCTGTCCTTTCCCTACACGCCCTTGTAGAAAGCCCCTATTCACTTTTCCTGTCAGCCCTTTCAGGTACTGGTAGGTCGCTATAAGGTCTCCCTGGAGCCTTCTCTTCTCCAGGCTGAACAACCCCAACTCTCTCAGCCTGTCTTCACAGGAGAGGTGCTCCAGACTCCTAAGCATCTTCATAGCCTCCTCTGGACTCGCTCCAACAGGCCCATGGCCTCCTCGTGTTGGGAGCTCAGAGATGGATGCAGTAGTGTAGGTGGGGTCTCACAGCAACAACCAACTTCAGTTCCTATTTCAGTGTACAGGGAACTCAGGCCAGCATCTCAGATGAAGGTGACCGAATCGCCAGCCAACTGCTCAGGGCCCCTCTCATGCTCTTTCAGTTCCCCATCCCCTAAGGTTGCACCCCCTGCTCCACATAGGCAACCAGATCTTCATGGGAAGCTGACACTTTCCTGAAGGACAGGAGATGAGTGCTTCAAGAATAACGGAGAGAACTGTATCAGACAAAGCATGACACAATTGTTTAGTAAGTGTAATCTACGGCTATTAAAAGAAGGACAAAAAAATCACTCTTAAAAGCTGTCATTAGTTCACACTCAGCATTTGGTTTAAAACAGTGGTCTGCAGGGACAAAAGGACTGAGGAGAGACTCACCAAAACCACTGGGGAACCTTCAGTGGCATCTGAATCAGGTCCCCAGCTGCCAAAAGAAGTTTGCAAGATTCATAAGATGTGCTGAATTTGCAAGCTGTACCTAATGTATGAGTTTAAGTTCCGCAATCAGTAGGAGGAAACTGTCAAAATCATTAACATCCAGAACACTCCTGAAATAAAACAAATCCTTTCTTGCAGCTCTGACATGCATTATCAGCGTCCAGCACTGCATTGCTTTAGGAAATCTTCAACCATCATCTTACGTGTGCCTGATTTTATGGGAAATCCTTTATGCTGAAAAGGCAATAGATTTCACTGGATGGACCAAGGCGCATAAGCAGATGTCTAGACCTCTGCCCCCAAATTACCCAAACAACAAACATTTTAATGTCACTACTCAGGGTAATGACAAGTCCTTGAAGTTCAATTACCCTAGAATTGCAAAGCGATGCCTGCTCCTGGGGCACAAGTGTTTTAAGAGAGTGTGTTTGCGTTCCCCATGTGCGCAACTGTGTCGGGAAGCTCCAGCTGGAGCTGCCAGAGCATGTACACCTCCTGGCAGGGCTGGGGCGCTCCCTTTCACCGCAAGCATCAGTGTTCAAACGCACAGGAGAAGCCCTTCTAGTTTAACACTCAGTTCAGTACATTGTTTAAACTCTGACATAACAGCACCGATTGTCTGGAGGCAAAGATGGGAACAAAATAGGACCTGTCCTGCCTACCCAGCAACGTCAGGGCTAAGGTTTGCCTTCACACACACGTGCCAGCTGTCTGTGGGACTCAAACAGCCTTCAGATTTCTAATGTATGTGGGTTTTATTTATGTGTAATAAAAATATGTATATTACATATGTGTGTATATATATGTAATACAGTATGTATGAATGTTATATTTTGTAACATATGATTTCAAATGACACATTAACATGAAAATCTCAGGTAAAATGATAAGAACTTTTAAACACAGTGCCTCATTTGCACAAAGATTAAAGTCGCGAAAAGGCAACTCTTTTCCTTAAAAGTAATGATGGGCGCTTAACAGTGTTCAAAAATAACTGAGATTTGCCTTCAAACTGACTTATTCATAGCAGCAATAAGGAATATAATTTAAAATTATTTACTTTATTAACCGTGTGGATTATTCCTTTGTTAAGCTGTGTAAACCTACCTAAAATAAAAAGATTAATACGGGGGGAAACATCCTGTTCCCTTCTTTCACATAAAAACTGGAATATAGCTTTAAAAATATTACTTATTAAATGTGGCTTGCTAAACTAAAATGTTTATTGGAATATGTAAGTATTCATAATATTGAGACACATGCTATAAACAATTATCTCATAGAGTATGGTTTTCATGTCATAATGTAAGAATACAGTATGTCTGCTTAAATTAGCCGTGTCCTTAATAATGTTTGTGTAAACAATCAGCACCTGAAGATGAGCAGTTGTTTGCTTTTGCTTTTAATAAATAGGTAACGATCAGAATGCATTTAAAACCAGTCACTTAACTGTCCCTGTGCATTAACATGATGAGGTTAGTTGCTGACACCGGTTAGCAGAAAGTGACAAGTCCTCTCAACAGAAAATTGGGCCTTCCAAATATAGGCATGTTCCTTGATAGCAGAAAGTTTAAAGTGCAAATATACTGTGAAAAGGGCCTCTAAAAATGGCATTGTGGAGCTCCATGTTTCTCGTCTTTGGGTTATCTCGCAGGTTGGGAAACTAATCTTCTCAGCGGAGAGCTAGCTGGAGCAGCCAGAAAACTGTTAAATTAGCAACTTGAGGGCAGGGTGCTAAGAAGGCAAATACGATATAAATTTAACCTCCATGTGTTGCAAATAAATTTAATTTATGTGACAAAGAAAAAGAAAAGGAATGTTAAAACTAATTCTGTGCCACTGCTAGGAGTTTTTTCAATTCTTGTTTGTTGTCCAACCATAGCCATGAGCAGGAATTTGATATAATTGGCACAACTGACAGCTGTAAATATAATTTGTATGCCTGAAGTATTAAAATGTCCGTTTATGACCTGTTTAGAGTGATTCTCTGCATAAAAGTGGTGAGAATGTGGTACTCTATTCTAAACCCATCATTATTTATTCCAACAATACCAATAAATCTGAGTTTCGGTCTTCAGTGCGCATATGCTGGCGTGCTAAAAAAGCCCCGGAGGAGATGGTGGTGGGGAGGTTTGCGACAGACAACCTTGGCAAAGCAGACATTGGGGTAAAATTCTCCCTAAGCACACCACTGCTCATGCATGGAGTGTTTCACCACCCTGCAAAGCACTGGCTCAGGACATGGAGATTGGTGGTCATAAACATTAAAAAGTTTTAGGAACTACAAATGATGGTTTTCTGACATAAAAAGGTGTAATGCTTTCCATGACGTTACCATTTCGGGCAGTGTTGTGATGGATAAAGACAGATGGGTGGCTGCCTGGGGCCAGTAGACCTGACCTGACACCACTGGGTGGAACTGAACAGAGAGAAGCTTCAGCCGGCAACACACACGCGCAGCGCTTCAAAAAGGGCATTTTCTTCAAGGTAGGAAATATATGAATGATTTTAATCAAGATGAGATACTTATAAATGAATGAATGGTATTTTTAAAAGAGTTTGTTGGATGCCCAAAAAACATAAGACAGAGTGTTAGTCCTCCTGGTTCGGCAAAGAAGTGGTATCAGTCCAGGAATTCAGAAAAAGGTGGCAATAGCTTATTATCGGCATAAAAAGACGATAAGGGAAGCAAAAGCCACCTGAGGAAAAACAATCTACGGCTGCCCAACTTAGCACTGTGGAGAACTTTGTTTTATATGCAATCAACAAATGCAGTCCATAGCCAATATATGTAGATTTTCAGATGGAGATGGGGCAACTTAAGTAACACTGCAGGAGAAAGTATGAAATTGTTCAATACATGTTTCTGTTCCCTATTTGGAAAAAAACCCCAAAACCAACAGCAAAGTGTTTGATGAAGTACATTCTATTTTGCTGCTCATCAATACCTTCTGAGGGATAAATATTTCTAAATTGGCAGGCTTGGAGAGTTTTTATTCAAGAGTCATAAACCAGTTAACTGGCTACTGACTTAAATAACTTACTTAAATAACTAAACTTATTCAAACTTATAAATAAGTAACTACTTAAATAACACGTGGGAAAAATCCTAACCCAAAAATTCAGACAAGACTACTTGCACAGCTAGCCTGATATAAATCTCAAGAAAAATGATGGAAAAATGGATAGATAGATCCATAAATTCCTACCCTAAGTACTGTGGACACGAAGAACAAGTTCTTGGGTTTTTTTTTTTTTTTTATTGGAACTTTTTACATGTCTGTCTTTCCCTGTTGCTCTTCTTCCCAGGAAATCTACTCTTCTTCACATACAACAGTCCCAGCTCATTCAAATTTTCATTGCAATTCATCTGCTGTACTGTAATGGGTATAAGGTTCTCAGTGCTCACCACTCTGTCCAGCTGGCTGAGGTATTTTGCAGGGTAACTGTTGCTTACTCAGTTGTTCCTGAGGTCATGTGTGTGCACCACGGAAGGCAGGGGCAACTGAAGGTGGAGGTTTGGAAAAGGCTGCCCCGCGAGGATGTGTTGTCACACAACACAAAGGAAAGAACCAGTGAGATGAGCACCTGCCAGGAAGTGATGCAGGAACGTTTGTTCCTGCCTTTGGCTGGGGCATGAGGCTGACGTACGATAAAAATCCTTTCAGACCCACAAAGCTGTGATACTGGAATCTATTAATGAAGAATTAAGGTACAAAAAAGTAATTAATTCAAGCCAATGCAATTTACTGGAAAGTTAAGTCCTAAACAAATAAAAGTCAATTTCAGTCTCTGATGAATTAGCATGTTTAGCTGACAAGGATTTATATACAAACAGAGTAGATGCGATTTTTTGGTTGGGATTTTGATTTATTTCTCTGGAACATTCTGAACAACAGGACAAATTATGGCAACTTTGCTAAGCATGTTTAGAAAGTCCTTTGTCACCCTTTTCTTTCCAGCAACTAATTTTTGCTCTTCCCAGGTTTCCCACGGAACCTCTGAAAGAAAGACCTTCTATACTATCATTACAGTGGAGCCACTTCCCTGCTGCAGCCGGCTGGCGATGCCGCCCGCTTCGCCAGCTGTTTGTTTCCAGTCACCGTATCCAGCACCTGAGTTACTCCCCCTTGCCTTTCAAAAGACACATTAAAATCTCTCCCTTTTACTAGGAAGATACTTTCCTCATTTCTTCTTCTATGCTGTAATCTATTATCATAAAACTTGGTGAAACTTAATTACAACTAAAACTTCAAATTAGGCAGAAATTGATCAAATGTTTCATAAATTCATGAGGGGACAAATGGCACAACTTCACAATTCTTGTTTACTCATGAAAACTTGTTAAAAGTCAATATCATTCAATATTTCTAAGAACTTGCAGACTAAGTAATCTGTAAATGTAGTTATCGTGGAGAAACCACTATTGACTAGAGATGTTACTGCTGGAGTGTTGTACGGATAATCCACAACACAGCAAGTAAATACAAATTCACTGGCAGTAAAGCTTCTGTAAACGTGAAGATAGGCAGGATTAACAGGAAAGATGACCACCTTTTTTTGGGTATTAGTATGGGGTTTTTTTCCTTTTACTTGCAGTGAGACTTAAAGAACTCCATCTATTCAGTTTCTCAAAAGAAAACTGAGTGTTGACTTGATTCCAGTATCTAATTCATATGGAGAAAAAGCAAATACACTAAATGGCTCTTCGATTTAGCAGAAAAAGGCACAGCAAGCATTAATGGCTGGTACCTGAAACCAGACAAAGTGAAAACGCAAATGAGCCACTCCTCTTAATAGTCTGACAAATTAGAAAGGAAAGGAAGCAATGGATTCCCCATCTCTTGAACCATTCCAGCCAAGGCTGAATGACTTCATGGAAGACACATTTTAACCAAATGCAAGTTTTAAATTTCAGCGTAATAACATCAATCAAAAGTTAAAGACCTATCTATAAAAGTGGAGAATAAGTGATCTAAATGTCCTTCCTGGCCTAAACTATATACATTTATGAAAAAAGAGCCAAAGTTTTCAAGTGAAAGTGAACCTTCTGAAAAAGTTTACCAAATCCAAATCCAAATCTGGATTCTAACAGAAAATACAAGCTGAAATGTAAATGATATTTTGGATGTTATGTCAATGCAAATAAAAATTTTGCTACTGAATTTTGGATTAAATCTCTCTGGGAATACCTCCTTACAGGTGCTGAGCTCTAGCAGAAATACAGCTTTTACAATTACACTGATGTACCAGGTCCCATCTCTATAGATGTTCTGGCTTCACAGAGCTGCTGAGGATGAAACACAGAAAATGTTCTCTAAAATTACTAACAGTAATGTGCATACAACTTGGCATATGCATACAACTTTGAACACAAAGACAAATATTCAAGCTCAATCCCACAAAGTACTTAATTAAAACTTAACTGAGACCCAGGAAAAAAGTTTCACTATTGCTGGACTGTAGCCTGTAGGTTTTTGAGAGGTGATGAAAGGACAGACTGTGGCTTTCTCTTCCACCCTATGGAAGACACATTTTAACCCTGCTTTAACCCACCAGTTAAACAGTGAGGAGCAAGGTGTACTATCTGATGCAACGTTGCCTATGTGTATCGAGAGGCTGGGAAGACATTGGGTGTAAAAAGGTGATGATAAGCAACTATGTAAGGAAAGCTTTTGCTGCCATCACAAAAAGCACGAGGAGATGGAAAAACTGCTATTTCTGCTAGGGCACATTCTGACATGCCCTGGAGGAAAAAGTTGATCTGAGTCCCACACTCACAGAAACATAGACTTGTTCAGGTTGGGAAAGACCTTTCAGATCATCGAGTCCAGCTGTTAACCCAGGACTGCTAAGCCCACCACTAAACCGTATGCCACATCTACACGTCTTTTAAACACCCCCAGGGATGGTGACTCCACCAGCTCCCTGGGCAGCCTGTGCCAACGCTTGAGAACCACTTTGGTGAAGACATCTTTCCTAAAACTCAAGCTAAACCTCCCCTGGTGCAACTTGAGGCTGTTTCCTCTTGTCCTGTCACTTGTTACTTGGGAGAGGAGACTGACCCCCACCTCATTACAACCTGCTCTCAGGCAGCTGTAGAGAGCAGTAAGGTCCCCCCTGAGCCTCCTCCTCTCCAGACTAAACACCCCCAGTTCCCTCAGCTGCTCCTCATCAGACTTGTGCTCCAGACCCATCACCAGCTTCATTGCTCTTCTTGTTCTAGTTTCCCCCCTTCAACAGGCAAAACTAGAGCAGACTGAACTAAATAATAACTTAATTATATGTAACACAGTCTTTTTAAAGTGTCAGTCTAACCTGTCACTTGGAAATCTGCAGTAAAGTTGCATTTGTCTATTCAAACATGAATGTGTTCACTATTTGTTGCACTGCCATTGTGCCTCTAAGTGCCGTACGGAGCTAAGGAGTATTTTAACAACAGGACCATGCAGAAGACTGGCTAAGCAACACCTGTTCTGGCATCTGGCATCTGCACAGGCTGTGAAGAAGCACAAGCACTGAACAAAAAGACCCTGGATTCAAGAGTTTGCGATTGCACATTAGAGTAAGGCTTCAGCCAACATGTAGACAGATATGGATACAGAAAGCACTAACGAGATAGCATTAAGCAGTATCGGAAGCAATGGTCACAGCAGTCTAACTGTTGTCAAACACTTTGTAGGAAATATCTGGCTGTAATAACTTACATTATTCATTATTACCACAATCAAAGACAGCCTCAGGGACTCTGAGGCAAGCATACATCACTCTAACTAGTTCACTGTACTCTAAAAAAATGCAATGATAAATAGATATGTTTGAGCACAAGAATAATTTTTGATGAAATGGTTTCTCTAATATCAATACTGACTCAAACACATGTAACAATTTGTAGAATGGTACATGAATATGAGTGTTTTGTTCTAAAAAATAACAGTACTGGTGGTATATCGAACACCTAGCTGGTCGTACAAAGAGTTATAAAAATGCATTATAAAATTGAAATTCTTATAAAATCTAACTCTGTGACAGCAGCAACATCTCGTAATTCAAGCAAACACTTTTAAATTCACACTGTCATATTTACTTTTGAGGCTCTGGCATTCTGGAACAGAATCTGCAATATCATTTAACAGGTCTTTACAGATTTTTTCCTTTCCAAAGCACTGTGAAGCTAAACTACTCAAAACACGACATCGGCGCTCACACCCAGCTAGGTATTATACATTAAATGGAAAGCTGCCTGCAACACCTGAGGCTGAGCACGAGACTAAAAGCAGAGCGCCTTTGAAGAGTCAGGAGTAGGTAAAAAGCTACTTCCACGCTAAGAAGACTTTAGTTAAAGTTGGACTTAGTGCAGCAGCTGCCCGAGCTGTGGCTCAGACAGGTTGATGTTTCAAAGTTTTTGCAATAATTTCCAGCCCCCAACAGACAATGTACAGCAGCAGAAATGGAAGCACAGGACCAACACGTGCAGCATGTAAGGATGTTGACGAAGCAACACCAACACTGCAGATTCCTGCATTCCTCCATCAGTGCTATGAATGCTGCAAATATGTTAAAAGGAATTAATATGCAGCTAAACACAAAAGCCTGCCACCTTGACAAAATGCTGCGGCGTTTAATCTTTTCTCCTAAGTGCAAAGCTTTTACTGACAGCACTACATGCTCATGAAGACATGAAATGCAAAGAGGTTTACAGTAAACACTGATTACTGTAATCTTAATCTCCATGAATGTCTAGTGAATGCAGAAATAACACTTTTAGCAAAATAGGTAAATTGCCTAATATGCCTTATTGTAAAGAGTGTGTGGTTTTGTACTTATTTCTTACATTGCTGGAGCTATTGGACATCTACCCCTGGTCTCAAAATACCAGTGTCAGAAAAGAGCCCAGCATGGTCTTCACCAAATTGATTAAAGAGCAAAAAATGAGAAGCATTGGTAAACTGGGCTAAAAGCTGCTAAGGGGATGAGCGAGGTATTGTCTCAGTGCTTAATACAGTTTATGGTTGTTTCTGCCTTGTTTGTTATGAGCAAGACACATGGACTGGAAGCGTACAGTGGTGCAAATAAGGCTGAGGAAGCAAAGCGGGAAGAAATAAGTTGGTCCTTTCCTATACCTGTTATGAGCCTCACTCATGCAATTACCCCTGCACACAGACCCTGCCGTGCTGCCCAGCTCATTTAACCTCAGTGGAGATCCTCCTGTTTGAACACCAGGATCTGCTCAGCGTGGGGTCATGTGCAGCTAGATGAGGCTCTTCTATGGCAATACACAACTGAACTCCTAAGACAGCAGGCAGATCCACCTGTTAGGCAATCCCGATAAAAACTGCTGCCTCCGTCATCTAACGGGTAATTCGTGATTTCCCCAGTACCAACACGAGCTTTGCAACAAGGGCTTTATCTGATGAGCCAGCATGAGCATGTGTGGGGGCTGGGCTGCACGCCCGCTCTTCCAGGGAAAGGCTCGCTGTGCAAGTGATGCGCTCGCTTTCTTGGATCAGTGCTTTTAAGCAGATCTAACAGTCCAGAATAACTTTACTTAAATTTACTGTAGCCCCATGGAAGGATTATTGATGCTATTCTATTACTTAGCACAAAGCGGCAGTCTCGAGGGTACTGTTTAGTACCATATTCTTGTCTTGATATTAAATCAAGCTATGCCAAGGACTCAAAACCAGCAGGTAACAAGCTTCTCCCTGTTTTTCACTGAGCTCTGCAGAATCTCATTTTTCATTTGGTTTGAACTGCAAGCCTCTTATGTGCATACAGAAAAATCTCTCACCCCCCCTCAAGCCTTAAAGTACATAGTGTGTGTTTAACACATGCAGGAACGCTTCTGGCTGTGTTTTTTCCAAGAGGCTCAATGGATGACAACCCAGCTCCTTGTTGGGACAAGCTCCATCAGAAACCACCATCAGCCTCCCTTCCCCTCTCCCAGCTGAAAGGATCTGGAAAGGCAAAGCAGGAAAACAACCACTTTCTGAACCTCTGTGCAGTGTGAAGGACCTCATTCTGGTGATGGCACACGCAAAGCTGAGTGTCTTCCCTGAGCTCAGACAACTACCACTATCTCTACTCCATGCTCACTCATGTTCAGACTTGAACCCAACACAACCGTCCAGCACACCACACGGATACCGCATGACTCTGTGGGAGTTAGGGCAAGTGTACCAAGAAACCCCCCACAACTGTACATGAATATTAATTACCATGACCATGGTTTCTTTAATGACATGTATTGGAGCTTATGGAAGGTTGGACACAGTCCCGGGCAACTGGCTCCAGGTGGCCCTGCTTGAGCAGGATTTGGACCAGATGATCTCCAGAGGTCCTTTCACACCTCAACTATTCCATGAAGCCATTTTCCCCTTTTATTAATTTATCTATAAAAGCCTCAAACACTTGCAGTAGGCTGTTAGAAACAATATTAATGATCTTTTTCAGAACTCTGAAGTTAAAAAAAAAAAAAAAGCATAAAGCTGTGCTTGGCTTATCTAAATGAAGTAAAATGTTTTATATATGGTGCAGAGTCAAGTTTGATGCGTGGTACCAGGAAATATGTGAGGTTTCACTCAGATACCATTCAGAGTGCCACCGGCACGGGTCATACCTGTCTCTCAAAATCAAGAGTTTGTTTTTCTTCCGCCATCCTGAAATTACTTTATTCAGCTACATGAATTCATTCTTGCACTCTTTTCCTTATTACAGAGACATATATTCAAGTCTAGGCTCTTCCATGAATAGAGCTTTTCTTGATTACTGTCAACGTTTCATTCCATTGTGTTATCCTGTTTGTCTTTTGATGTTATAATTTCCTTATTTTACAATGTTTTAACTACATTGGCTGCAACTGTTAAAAGAATAACTAGTGATTTTGGGGGTCAACTAGAAAGGCTTTAAAAGGATTTGATTAGGTAATTAATTTTACTAACGTTACAATAACTTCTTTTTATTTGATTATGTAAATTAGTGTTGTTGCTGCACATCCACTTTGGCAAAATACTGCAATGTTTAATCTTCTCTCCTAAATAAAAAGCATCCACTGGCAAACACATGAGCTAAGGAATGTATCTTATCCAAACGCTAAGGTGGTCCTTATAAGGCACCCCAAAATACTTGTATTCAGGAAAACACAGGCCATGTTTACCTGGCAAAATTTACTATAATGCCTTTCCTTAGGTAACGTTCACACCACTAGCCTGGAATCAAAGTCATTTAATCCCTCAACAGCAACAGAGATGGACACAGATCCATGGATCTGCTTTCTCCCATCCTCGCTTTCAGCTGTTCCCACCCAATAGCTGTTCCAGTAGGATGGCTTCCCAAGGGCTTGTGAACTCCCTGCTCCAGAACTAGGAGAAATGTTCTAAGGTCTCAGAGACATCAAGAGAACCACAGCTGTGGTTAGCAGCAACACAACACAACCTGTCACTGAAATGTCTACCACATTGTCTGCGCCAAATTACAAGCTCGCCTCCAATCTCCTAACCAGTAGGACTCCCTCCCACACCTGCTCCACTCTCTGTGATGATTTTAATGTACAGACTGCTTTTAAAGTCTTCACCTTTCTCCACCCTACATTTGTTTACATCTTAGATAGGAAATGGATCCATCTCCTCTAAGACAGAAGACAGGTCTTCTTGTTTGACTCCAATAGGAAGGTAGATTAAGACTGAGGCAGAAGATGACCTCAGGTCTAACAGAGGTCCTTAATGGGGGCTGAAAGGGAAGAGACATTTTAAACACAGAGTGAAGGCAAGAGACTGACAGAGGGCTCCTCCAGGCCAATGAGATGACAGTGCCGTAGCTGAGGATCTTACCTGTGCAAAGCTCCAAAGCTGGAAACCAGAGGGGGCTGTGAGCCAGAGAATCACAGAATGGTTTGGGTCGGAAGAGACCTTGAACATCATCTAGTTCCCACCCCCTGCCCTGGGCAGGGCCCCCTCCCCCCAGCCCAGGCTGCTCCCAGCCCCGTCCAGCCTGGCCTTGAGCCCTGCCAGGGATGGGGCACCCACAGCTGCTCTGGGCAGCCTGGGCCAGCGCCTCAGGGAAGAATTTCTTCCTGATATCTAATTTAAATCTACCTTTTATCAGTTTAAAGCCATTCCCCCCTTGTCCTTTCCCTACATGCCCTTGTAAAATGTCCCTCTGCACCTTTCTTGTAGGCCCTCGTTAGGGACCCAAAGGCTGCGATAAGGTGTCTTCTTCAGACTGAACAACCCCAGCTCTCTCAGCCTGTCTTCATAGGAGAGGTGCTCCAGCCCTGTGATCACCATCGTGGCCTCCTCTGGACTTGATCTGACAGGTCCATGTCCTCCTTATGTTGGGGGCCCCAGAGCTGAATGCAATATTCCAGGCATTCTCATAAGAGGAGAGCAGAGTGGGACAATCACCTCCCTTGACCTGCTGGCCATGCTTCTTCTGATGCAGACCAGGATTTGGTTGGCTTCCTGGGATGCAAACACACATTGCTGGGTCATGCTGAACTTCTCATCAATCAACACCGCAAGTCCTTCTTCTCAGGGCTGCTCTCAATCCATTCTCTGCCCAGCCTGTATCTGTGCTTGGGAGTCCCCCAACCCACGTGCAGGATCTTGCACTTGACGTTTTTGAACTTCATGAGGTTCACACAGGCCCACCTCTCAAGCCTGTCAAGGTCCCTCTGGACAGCATACCTTCCTCCAGCATGCTGACCATACCACTCAGCTTGGAGTCACTGGCAAACTTGCTGAGGGTGCACTTGATCCCACTGCCCATGTTGGTGACATAAACAGCGCTGGTCCCAATACCGACCTCTAAGGAACGCCACTTGTCACTGGTCTCCACTTGGACATGAAGCTGTTGACTGCAAGTGTCTTGAGTGCCAATCACCCAGCCAATTCCTTATCCACTGAATGGTCCACCTGTCAAATCCATGACTCTCCCATTTAGAGACAAGGATGTCACGCTGGACAGCGTTAAAAACTTTGCACAAGTCCAGGTAGATGACTTCAGTTGCTTTTCCCTTATCCATCGATGCTGTAACCTTGTTGTAGAAGGCCACCAAATTTGTCAGGTACAATTTGCCCTTAGTGAAGCCATGCTGGCTGTCACCAATCACCTCCTTATTTTCCATGTGCCTTAGCATAGTTTCTAGGTGGACCTGCTCCATGATCTTGCTGGCACAGAGGTGAGATTGGCTAGCCTGTAGTTCCCTGGGTCTTACTTGTTTCCCTTTTTAAAAATGGGAATTATGTTTCCCCCTTCCCAGTCAGTGGGAGCTTCACCAGACTGCTGTGACTTCTCAGATATGATGGACAGTGGCTTAGCAACTTCATCTGCTAGTTCCCTTAGGACCCACGGATGCATCTCATCAAGCCCCAAGGACTTGTGCACCTTCAGGTTCCTTAGATGATCTCAAACCTGATCTTCTCCTACAGAGGGTGGCTCTTTGTTCTCCCAGTCCCGGCCTTTGGCAACTTGGGTGGTGTGGCTGCAGCACTTCTGGTGAAGACTGAGGCAAAAAGGTTACTGAGCACTTCAGCCTCCTCCATATCCCAGGTAACCAGGTCTCCTGTTTACTCCACAGAGGGCACACACTTCCCTCAGCCTTCCTTTTTATCACTGACATACCTATAGAAGCTTTTCTTTTTGTCCCTGATGTCCCTGGCCTGATTTAATTCTGTCAGGGCTTTTGCTTTCCTAACCTGATCCCTGGAGACTTGGACAATGTCTCTGTATTCCTCCCAGGCTACTTGTCCTTGCTTCCACCCTCTGTAGGCTTCCTTTCCACGTCTGAGTTTGTCCAGGAGCTCCTTGTTCACCCATGCAGCCTTCTGGTGCTTTTGCCCTTCCTCTTTGTTGGGACGCATCACTCCTGAGCTTGGAGGAGGTGATCCTTGAATATCAACAAGATGCCCTGGGCCCTTTAGCCCTTCAGGGCTCTATCCTATGGGACTCTACCAAGCAGATTCGTGAAGAAGCCAAAATCTGCTCTCCTGAAGAAGGAGCAGAGGGGAACGGTGCTGGGCAACCCTGCCTGGTAGCTGATAAATGACAGAGAGGAGTGGACTCTTCTCTCGTAAGGAAGGATGCTTTATTCTAGTTGGAAGAACATGGGAAGGGTAATGAGATGGTTGGTATTGGACACATAGCCTCCACAGGAGCTCCAGGTCTGATGGAAGCTGTCTGACCTGGGAGATACGCCTCTCAACACTGCATGGGAGGCTTTTTAGGATTACATATACCACACAGGACAACTGTGTTACATGGGAAGTTTTAGAGGACAATCCCTTTGGTGTGATGATAACCTGTTGCAGGAAGACAAACTGTGACCCAATCAGATCCTTGAGATGCGGAGGAAAGACCATGAAGGTGGGACCCTTGCAGCACCCCACCTCTTGCCACAAGGGCAGAGAACAGAACTATTATGGCTTGCTTTTTCTGCGTTGTTGTTGTTCTCATGCCCACAACTTCCAATTATTAAAGTGTATTCATTCCTTTTTGTAACTGAGTCAGACGTGAATGAATTATGGCAAACATTTTAATTACTTAATAATGCTCTAATCAAAAGCTTTAACAACGTGATCTGGAAATGCAAGTTGTTTTGCCAGTCTGACGGCCGTTTATTTCTCTCTAGTGATTTTTACATGAAATGCCAGCAATAGACTGTGACATAATCTGAAGTAGGCAATGCTCACAAACAACCTGGGGTTGCCTGTAAATCCCAATACGCTGAAAGACTGAATATCAGACCCTCGTTGGAAAAGCTGGCTCATGAAAGGTGACCAAGAGGCAGTTATTCCTGAACCTCCTCCTCAGTGCAAACACACAGAGAAGACTGGGTTCCAAGCAGAAAAGGGAATCTTCCTGCTGCAAAAGGTTTATTTTAAAAAGTCTCCTCACATTGCTCTGATCACTTTCGCTGTCATTTCATTTCATTGAAATACCAAAGGCAATGCTGCCAGTATTTGAGTGTGGGCTCTTTCAGTACTGCAATTCTCATGAAATCAGTGAAATAAAATCTCTCACATTAAATACTAATGCTCCTACATCTAGTAGCATTTCATACATTTATTACAGATTACCCTAATGCAGGCTTATGCCATTGTGCATGCAAACACAGGGTAAGAATTATTCACCTATTCCTCTGTAAATGCCTTACAGTTGTCCATATAAGACATAAATACAACAAATATAAACAAAAACGTATGAGCAAATTGATAATTCAGCAGTAGTCACATAAAGCTATGCTATTTTAAACTGTCCTTCTATTACAAAGAAACAGCCTGGAATTGGTTAGCTTCCATTTAAATTGCTGTCCAAAATCTCCGACAAGAACTTCTAAAACATCAGTGATCTTAATCTAGTGCCATTGTATGTATGCATGAAATACAAACAGCCAACTTTTACCGGCTGAAATCCTACCACATTTAAATTTATTCTCCTGCCAAAGATGTCAGTGTAGCTGGCAGTTCGTTAAGTGGAGTATAGACTTTATGTCCACTCTGACCCATCCTCAAGAGATATGTGAAACTAAGACTCACACCCCTATTAAAGTCTCAGTCTGTTTTTCAAATAACACTTAGGATTTCTTTTGTAGGATACCTTTGACATTACCTCCATAGGATGAATACAAAGAAAAAGAACAGAAGCTCAGATGGAGGATTTCCAGTGCTGGCAAGCGTACCGTAAATACTGACTGGTTGCTGTCCAAGCCCCTCTTTACCTGACTGAAATGACCTCTGTAACATGCACTCTTGCACCACAGCAACGCAGACGTCAGGGATCGGAAGTTAATCCTGTTTTAAAGAATTCCATCCTGCGCAGTATTTGTCTTTTAAACTGCAGTACTCTCCCCTAACGGAGCAAAAAGTTGGTAAATGAACACTGAACCTACAAAAATTTTAGTAATGTATCATCTCCCTAAGCACTAAAGAGCAACATCAATGCCATTGCACTGCGCCTGCACAGAGCTGACGATCTGGATGGTTAGATCCCAACTCATAACAGAAATGTGATTACAGGTCTCTGGTTGTTGTGAGCTCTCCAACGAAGTACCACTAAATTTTCCAAGCCTTAAAAATACCCTGCAGTAAACTAAATTTCATCTGCAAGGTTAGGTCTCACTAACAACCTCACAGATCCAGACAGATATGAATCTCCAACTTGTCAAATGAACAACTGCGTCTCACAGAGCAAGGTCAAATACTGTTCCAGCTTTTAAATTAATATTGTATAGGCTGTGTCTTCCTTTGAACCTGATTTTGTATTCTACAGAAATATGCTACCTATGGCTTTTAGGAAATCTGATAATCAAACATGAAAGTTCTGTAACAGCTTTATGTATTTTAGATTACTTTCCTACAGAGATTGGAGATTTTCCTGTTACATTGACAACTATGTCTACTTTCTGGCGTTATTACATGTTAACATAAGTCTCTGAGTATTATTCTACATGCTCCTTGTGATTTACGATTCATTAATGAAAAAGTGTAGCTGAGTATTTCCAAAACAACAGAAATCTCGCATCAACATTCTAAGATACTGTAAATAACTTGATACATTAGCCAGACTTGTGCTGATCAGGATTTGGGAAAGTGCCTTATTTCACTTAGTTGCACCTTTCATTAACGTACTTCTTTAACACCTTCTTGCTTACACAGAGTTAGATATTTATTCAAGCATTTATAATAAATTTCCCAGTTTTCATCATTGCTATTATTTTTAAGCTTCTACCTATAATGCCAGCAATTACTTAAAGCCAAAGAGAAATGAAGACTAGAAAAACATACACTAAAGCAGAGAACTTAAATCCCACGTGAAGCAAAAAAAAATTTAAAAAATTAACAGTGGGCTCCACAAAATAGAAGCAGCTGCATGCTTTCAACCATATCTTGCCACAGAAGGGTTATTCTGAAATATATATTCTGAAAATGCATTCAGAACCAACTGCGTTTTTAAATAAACAAGCCACTCCACTGAACGCTTGCAGTGGGTTGACGCAAACAAACCAACATACCTGCAGAGACGCGCGGGCAGTCGGGCAGCATGGACTCTACCGACGTGTCCAGGGGCTCAGAGCTGGACACCCAGTTACAGCAGTTCTGTAAGAGCAGGCAGACAATCTTGGGGTAAGCCAAAAACTCTTTACAGCAATAAATAGAGACTTCATAAGTAAGGACGAATCACATCAAAAGGACAAGGATCACATCAAAATACTCAATGCTAATTTACACAGCAGTCCCAACAGGGACTGGAAGGTGCACACACCACACCCGCTTACGCATGCTAACTGGAGATGACATACTGTACTTTCATACAAAATAAGTAAAAAGAGTAAGACCGTACTTCAGAAGATTTGTAATGTGCTTAAATAGCATGTCTTTAAAGTGCTGCTTCGAGTGCTGGTGGACTTAAGTAGGTGCTTGGACCAATGGGTGCCTGAATTACCCACTGCACATTTCAAACTACTGCACGTTTTAAGCTCTTCCTTTCTGTAGTTGTTAAATATGTGTTGATACAAACACTGAGCCTGCCCGCTTGCCAACAGTAAGAAACCAGAATTTTTCAGGGGGGTTTGGTGGAGTACACTGTGGAAAGAGTGGTTGCAAAATCACAAAACAACAGATTAAACTGAATAAAAGACATCAAGATAGCAAATTGACATTAAAATAGTTGGAAATATAGCTGAGATGAATTGCATATGAAGATTTAAAAATGTAAATACTGGTCTTTGGGGATTTATGTTCAGGAAGTGTTTATATTCATCTTTTACTCTTGAACCTCTGAGTAGGATGAATTTACCATGGATTTTTTTAATGTTTTGCTCCAAATGCTATCTATTCAGAGAAGCATATGAATTAAAGTATTAAATAATATGCTTTTAATAAAATATGCTGAAACGACACCAAATCTACTGAATTGAAAATTTAATTATAAAGCAACTACATTTTTAATAGGATTGCCAGCTGAATTACAAGATCTACAAGGCTCCCCTTATTACAAGTTTTCCCTTTCTGAAAACCTGATTAACTTCATTAAGGGGAAAAGGAAAATAAAACCCCAAACCACATAACTTTTTGGAAAGACCCAAGGAATTTTCAGACTGATTTCTATAAAATCATCCCATCAATCATGATTGTAAAAATGGACGATTGCTATTCTGGTAAACAAGCATGTATTGTGTATTTGTAGATGCTTGCTGCCCTAGTTGTGCACCATGGAGTCCGTCCTCACTATGGAAAGATCCTTGACTGGTAGATCAAGTGTCTTATTGTATTTCCTTAATTCATTCTGTCTGGAAGAAGATGTCAGCTGTGTTGCAGTGAGGAGAGAATTTCAAAGGCTTCAGTCCCCACCAATAAAGGGCCAGGAATGGCTTTTGAATAGATTTGTCAAGGCAACCCTACTGTTCTGGGACCAGGGAGAGCAGGAACAACATAAAGGAAGGGTTGCTGTATGAGATTAGAAAGTGAAGTTCACAAAGCATGGCAGATTTTTGTAAGAAACAGTAGATCAATGAAACTATTGAACTCGATGGAAAAAAAAAAAGAAAACAAACACACTACCCAGTAATGTAACTTTTTTAGTAAAAAATGGTTAAAATGGAAGTATTTCACAAAGGCTTTAAGGTTTAAAGTAGTAAAGCATTATACATTTTACAATTTGCATGTATAATTTTAATTAACAGCTGAATGTGAAATTGCAACTGTAAGATGGTAGAAATTATAAAAGAAATAGAATTTTTATGAAGTATTACATTCATTTGAAATAAGTAAAATTAATATTAACTACTGATAGAACACTACATCAGAGAGCTGGAGATAATACAGAAGATTAGCACACAATTAACCAGCTTTTATATACAATGTGACACTTGCCTGTAAGAAATAAGTATTCTCGAAAGCAGTGTCAAGATATGTAAATGGATGATTTGTTTTATCATTCATCACAGCTCCTAATAAATTCAAAAACCATGACTTCTATAGGTACTAAAAATAGGCCACCAATGATACAGGAGAGATAGCTCCAATGAAGAATTACTTTTTTAACAATTCATTCTTTCAATGACAGCAATTAGCCCTACAGACAGGCAGCGATTAGGTGTATATTTTAATTATTATTCATTCTACCAGTAGCCTTAAACCTGATTAAAGTAAGAGATATCCAGGTGATATGCTAGTCTTAATACCACTCAGCCACACTTCACATATGTAAAATTCTTCTTTCTTATAGGAGATTTTCAATGCTAATGTAAGTTATGACACTCCATCCACTTTTTAGACCATTAATCATTTAACTTATTCTTTAACATCTACTTTCTGCAAATGAAATTAAAAGTAATGCACTTGTCTTGTTCAGACTAAATGCTTAAAGAAAAATGGAGTTGTCAGATTCAAATTACAGGATTTAAAATTTCAGTTTTACTACATAACATATATTTTAAGGTTTTGATTTCCCATAAAGAAAATGGGGATTTTTCTGACAGAGCCTGTAGGGGTTACCATTCTTTATATTTTTAACATTTAAGTCTGAGCTGTCAGACTGCATCCCAGGTGATTCTCTATTCCCATCAGTCACGGCCTATAAAACTGTAAGGTTAAGTCAGGAATAGGCAGTCTATACATAAAGTTTCACTAAATCCACGGGAAAAAGTCAAGTCTAACCAAAAGTTCAGGATATGGCTAGTTTAAACTTGCCACGTGCGCCTATTGCTTTAGTGTTCTGCAATGGGAATGCAGAAAACATGGACATGAGCCTTAGCTGGTGACCAAGAGAGTAATAAATGGAAGTCCAGTTGGTCTCAGTTTAAAAAGTATGATTTTTAAAATCTCAGCAATCCCATACTTAAGTATAAAATAAATAATGAATGCATGCCATCGTCCTTCACCCAAGGATGGAACCTGATGCTTGTTGGGACAACCCACTAACAGCAGATCATCTTGGACCAACTAGGTGTAGGGTGGCAAGTGCTTCAACTTTTCACCAGAAAACATCAGAGCACTTTACAAGTAATTTCACCTCACAAAACCGCTGAGAGAAAGGACTTCTTGCCCATTGTGCAAATCATCACGCTGAGTCACGAAATGCTTAAAGGGGCTTTTCTGCCACCACCAGATCAAGCCAGGATGCTTGCACCCTGGACTTTGCTCCAGATACCAGGCAATGTGTGGGACACCTTGCTATATGTCTCTCTATATGGCTGTGCAGCAGGATGAAACATGGAACTTGATTCTTATTATTTCGACTGCTATCTTTGAAGTTCAGAAATGGCTTTAATCTCGGTTATTTTAGGGGCTGGTATGGGCACACAATTTCCACCCTCCTGTAATGTGCTGTCTTTCATACCCTAAAGAAATATAAAAGGTCAGCAGATAAAGGCATGTTTATAGAGCCATATACAGACGTATAGACCCCAACTCTGTAAAAAACCCCAGCCTCACCTCTCGCATCCACTCTCGAATAGTTTTCCCAGCTTCTTGATGCCACACATTGTGAACAGAGTCTGTCAACGCCACAGCAGTTACCTTATTCTTTACTTCTGCCTCTCGTTGAATCATCTGTTAAAAAATATTGGCTTTAAGTTCTTTCTTTCTGTTGAATAGAGTCTGCTTAGTCACAGATAATGATCTTAAATTAAAAAAGAAAGAGCAACACAGGTTCAATACTTGACTTCACTTGTTTTAAAGTTTATACAAATCCTAACAGCTCCAGAAGCACAGAAAGACCTAATATTTTTGATAAAAGAAATAATACTAACTTTTAACTGACTGAACTATTCAGTCCTATTATTTTCCATGTGGCTTGACAATTCTAGGATTAAAGGTATCATAGTGAAAAAATGGAAGATTCCCTGAGGACACCTTTTACAAGCTTCTCCAAGTTCCTATTTCTGTGCTTCAGGGAAGCTGGTACCCGTGGTTCACTGTAAGCTACTCATGACTATCATCTACTAATTTTCAGTAGATTGCTGTAGTTTTTCTGATGTACAATCTTACTTTGACGTGTACGTTTTTTTTTTTTTTTCCTTTTTCTATCCAATTTAGCTACCTTGCACTCCCACCACGGCCCCAAAATTCTTTGTGGTCTCTCTCCTACATATACTTACCTAGCTAACACCGAAGCCTCTCAATATTTTCAGGATATTAAAGAGCCTCTGTTGTTGCAAATAACAGTATGACTAAATAATATTAGTTCTAAAACCAATTAAATGATTGCTGCAAATAACACAAACGAACTGACAAAGATGCAGTGGAATTCAGCACTGCTCTGCAAGATAAAAGGGACTGGGAAAGAATAGTTTGATATCAAAGAGAGACAAAAAGGTTTTAATCTCCTGACACGAGTGACCCTAATTTGTAACACTGGATCAAAGAAAGTATAATGAATTATACTTATAAAACCAGCATTTCGCAACTAGTGTCTGTATTACCGCACTAAAGTTAATGGTCTTTTTTCAGCTTCCTTTTGTACAGATGGCAACACACACAACATTTCTAAAACCAGGCATTCTTTGTTCATGCTCTGGTAACCGCTTACCAGCACACAGGCTGCACCTCTGAAACCACTGCTCTAAAAGAGACTTTTACAATGGGATGTGAATTGTATTTTGCATCAGAAATTTCAAAATAAACACCCTGATCCAGATTTTTGATACATAAGTAGCATTTATCCATACCTTAGGCAGACTATATCCTACTTTCTTCAAAATCTCACACAAGTAAACCCTTCTGGCAAAACACTCTTGCTTGCAATTCCATATAACCACAGCATGACATTCTGAATTATTGAGCCTTGCCTTTTTCCTTTGCTTACATTACATATGGTTTTGCAATCGCTGTAATCAAATTAATATTCTAAGGGAAAAATATTCACCACTATTGGCCAGCTAGTGCCAAGGCAGAGCTCCCCATTCCAGATAAAATCGGGCACCCACCTTCCTCAGTGCTCTGTCTTTGGCAATGTCAGAATTACATGACTCAGGAATTCAACTGAGCTTTGGACCTCTTGGGCCAGCACACAGGAAGAAACTCTTAGGATTAATCTTTCTTCATGTGAAACCTTTCCATACATGCAATTTTTTCCCATCATTTATTTTCCTGTGGGGCACATTTAATACCTAGAACTTTTGGAGAATGGGACATAACAGGTATGTGCGTGGGGAACAAATTCACACATTTAGGACAAAATATCTATTGTATGAAGCTGAGCTTAGTTCTGCTGTAATGCAATACTGACATTTTCAGTCAAACATCTGATACTTGAGCACTAAATTTCACTGTAAATACAAAGATGGCAAAACTCCAATATGGAACCATATGTAAGAATAATGAATCTCAGGATGATCTTCAGGTCATTGCAGGAACCACCGGTGATTCTGCTAAACTGGGGATGAAACCCCTGAGCACCAGACGAAGGTGGAGCCTCAAAATGAGGGTTTTAATTGATGCAACAATCCCCCTCCCTTAAATTGTATGGGCATCTCAAGCATTGACAAAAGCTTTGTCTCTCAAAGGGCTGAGTCACTCAGACCTTTGACCAGCCTGGTTCGGCAGAACTTGGACTTATTATGAATATCTCATCTGCAATATTCTATTCTGTCCTGTCCCGTCCTGTCCTGTCCTATCCTATCCTACATCCTATCCCATCCTGTCCTGTCCCGTCCTGTCCTATCCTATCCTAAAAAGTTATTTACAATTGCATCAGGCCCCAAATGTGGTTCAGATCTGCCAAATACCTGAAAACACCAGTTTTTAGACTGCAGCTTTACCATCTCCTTCATCAGGCAGGTCTATGTGTATGAGATGACCATGGAAGAGCAACCCTTTGACTGCAGGGGAAAACCAGGCTACTTTCGGGATGGCTGTGGCTAGTCCTTTCTCTTACCAGTCATCACGATCCAACTGCTTTACCTTGCCATAACAGGTAAGGTAGCATCACCCTCCTTCTCTAAACAGGAGAGCCACTGCAGAAAGACCTTCTGGTGAAGTGCTGCAGGTCCTGCTAGCAGTTGTCCAGAGCTTGTGCTCCCGGGCTTCTCCTACACCCAGCACCACAGGCAGTGTGGCTAGAGGACTAGACCCTCTGCTACATGTATCTGCCGTAAGAATGGCTCAGAAATCCTACCAGAAAAAAAGCTCCCTAAAAAAGACACTATCTTAAAACAAGACCTGTAAGCCACACATCCCCAACTTGCACTACATTCTGCTGTATATTGAGTAAGTTTTAGAAAAACACCATATGTACTATTATTCCTGCACCAGTGCTCTGCATTCCAACACTCATTTGGCTGCACTGTCTTGCACAAAATGCTGTGATTTAAATCGGCAAAGGAGCGAAAATATCATTGTCCTTGAAGCGCACATACCTACCAATTACTCATGAGTTACTACATGCTGGGGGAAGCTTAAAATCATCCCCAGCTCATTGTGGTCCAGTATGACTTCCTCCATGAAGGGCTGGTGTTCAGGAGCTCTGCTAATGACCAACAGGGTATGGAAAAAATACAATCTGCTTTGGAAAAACAGTCTTTTCTCAAAGCTATTGTGTTCCACATTTGTTTCAAAAACCCAGTTCATCTAAGAACATCACCTTTTTCTTCAAATCACAAGGAAACACAGACATGCCATTCCCTTTTTGCGTTCTAAACCTAGCTCAATTTTGCTATTCTGTTTCCCTGTACACATGGAAGAACTGGCAGCCATCGATCACAATCTCTTCCTGCTCTTTCTTCCCATGCTACATGCAGACTTTGCTTTTTCAGACAATATATGATATGGGGAATAATATGCAATACCCAACATGCTGCTGCTGCTGGCTGCTCAGCTTTGTGGATGCCTGCAGAATGGTATGCTCTTCCAAAAGATCAGCAAAGAGGCTGAGGCTGACAATGCCAGGTTTTTTGATAACTCAGCCACAGCACTGGGGTCAGGACAAGGGCTCATGGATGCAGCAGCACAGAGGGATTGAAGGGATTAACTGAGCTTCACTTATGGATTTCTCTACATCCAGCCCAGAAGAAGTAAGTTTTGGTAGGCATCCACGCCCTTATGAGCCAACTTGGAAAGAAAATAGACAAAAATAATACATCAAGTGGAGAAAGGATCCAGGGTATAACGTTCAATTAAACAAGAAGTGCAACGTGTCCATCATTAAGTGACAGGAATGTCACAACAGAGCATGTCAAACTCAGGACACTTGGCTTCTACTGTTAACAGCTCATGTTCTCTGCTACATTAACAATTAATGCTACATTAATTAACGGGACATTACCTGATAATAATAACCAAGAAGAACAGATCCAGGTGATGCTCAAGCAGCAGGCCCTCTTACTAGGGATGATAACTTATGCTGCAAGAAGCCCATGCGTTTTTGGCCACAGTAGGTCCAATGCTCAGTAAATGCTTCATATTCAATGGGTTGCTAGCTCTAAGTCAAAACACACTTATCTTTTCTAATAATAGTTTTGAATCCACATACATTTTAAAAATTAGGTGAGCAGAATAAAATTGTTCAAGTTAAATATATTAACATTGAACAAAAATGTAGCAATCAGCTGCCATTCAAATTTGATACAACTACAGTTATACCAATTTCCAAGGGGAGGATGCTATGGGATACATGACTTACACTTCCCAGGACTAGTTTTATTCCATGCAGCCAGAATAGTCTCTAAAGTGGACATGCTGAAACTGAAGATACTTAATAGATAGACCTATTTACAATAATAAGAAATTATAAATATAAAAATAAATAGACTATTTACAATACTACAGATTACAAGGGTTTTTTTCAGGATAATGATGTTTTTTACCGAAGCAACAATTCAATACAGAAGGACCTATGGATTTCATTTTACATCTTATACTCTTTGCACATCAGCAAATTCCATTGACAGGAAGCTTCACAGCCTCAGAATTACTTAATTTCCTTCTCAGTGCTCATTTTCAAATCTTAAATTTTTCTTAGCTGAAAAGGTTTTGCAGGAAGCCATCTCTCTGTGCATCCCTTTATTGGATGGCTTATGGATCTGCTCACTCTGTCCTTCCATTCCTTCTTTTTCTTCCAATAGCTAATTTATAGTCAGAAGTAGGTAAATGGACACTTCTCTGGAAGTTAAACTGGTTCTCATTTATTACTGCATCACCCAATATGCCATTCTGGCTCCTCCAGACTCTCCCAACCGTCTTTTCTATTCAGCAACTTCAATTTTACGTTTGCCTTTGTGTTTCCTCTTTGTAGTCACAATAAAGTTTGGGTTTGTAATTTATTAACCATGTATCATCACCGATTTATATTTCATTTCCTTAGAATGGTGAGTCGTAGATCAGTGTTCACTGCAACAGGTTAGAAAGCATTCAGGCGTCTTTCTGAAAATCCTCTCTGTGCCACTGGTTGAAAGTTTGTTCCTTCACTTTGCAACAGAAAACATCAATTACCTATTTGCATAAATATTCAACTCTATGACTTGCATAAGAAAGAACGTGAAACCCCCTAAAAATGCATTCCTTACTTTCATATACATTAATTACCCATTTATTGCTCAATTTAATCAGTGTCCTACTGCTGAACTGTCTGTAAGGTCAGATGGCAATCCTCTGTAAGTTTATATTATGCATTTATCATAACTTTATAATGACAAAAGGTTGATACCTCTATTACCTGTTGTTTAGGCCTCATAGATATTATTACTTAGGCGGTATATTTAGTGTATGTGTGTGTACATATATTTAGAATAGATGATAAAATACCTCTATGGTATATGTTTTATAGCATAGCATTCTTGTCAAATGAAAGCATCAGTGTGCCAAAAGGGGACTCAAAGGTCTGATCCCGCAAACATGGAAATCCATTAATATCCTAGTTAAAGTTTAGGTAAATGGCCTGTGTAAGTAACTCTTTGCAGAACTGATTCCATACTCTTGATACCTATTCTAACAAATTTAAAATGGGTAAGAAGTCAAACTTCTGAGAAAGGTAAGAGGAAGTTAAAATGTGCCTCTTTCCTTTTTAAGGGCTCAGAAAATCAAATCAACCTCCATCACTTTGTATTTGCAGGCTACTTAACTCTACTGAGTTGCATGTAATTAGGAATGAGGAAAAATGTACTGGAAAAAAATCGAAAATGCCCCCAGATTTTAATTTCTTTTGACCCTTTGAAAAAAAACTTTCATCTACTTCCCGTCTTCCATTGCAATTTCAGTTGCGGCATGGTGTTTACGTGGTATGCACTGGGCTTGAATGGGCATGTCTACAACAAGCACTTAGCTTGGAGCAATGTAATTTTGACGCAAGTCCTCCATTGTCTCCAGTTGCCTCACACTGGTTTGAGCCTCTAAGAGGTTTTGGCATGTCCAAACTGAATTCCTTTCAGAGGAAACTGAACTGGAAGCCCCTGTCCAAATGTCCTCAATGATTTCCAGAAGTGAAATTAATTTGCAATAGAAATACTGGTGGATCAAAACAGCATCAGCTGGACTGTGAAACATTTGTAAAAGACGTGGTAGATGGGAAGAGAGAAGAAATCACCTGCCAGGAATGGTGTGCCAGAGGGCAATTTTTACTTGACAGTTTTGGAAGGATGTGCGCTTTCCTTCTTGGTAACTTCACATGTTCTCCTTGGAGCTTGGTACATGTCGCTTAAGATGCTCTTCGACCTTCCTTTCACTCAATCTCATACAAACCATGTAACCAGTCTGCCTGAGTGGTGGCACTTGAGCCTTTTCTCCGTTGAGAAAGACTTCTCTTCACCATGAAGCACATAATTCTGTATGTCTGTAGTGCAAGTTTGTCATTCTGGGATTCCCAAGACCTTTCACTGCTTCTTGGAGAGACTTCCTGAATTTCTGAAGTACACTTAATTTTTTGCACATCTTAAAACAGAATGAGACCCTCAAGTCTTCATAAAATATTATTCGTCAGGGATTACACTTGGCGAGCAACTAAACTTCAACAGCACATAGCAAAAATAATAAATAACCCAAAGTTAAACTAGTTCTCATTTTCAATTAGCAAGAAGAATTAATTTCCCTGAATGAATTCAGACATGTGATAAAATCCCTCCTTGCAGTAGACAAAGCATCTGATACACACCAGTTTTCAAACAGCAAAAGAAAACATCTGCAGAGATACAATCACAGAACAACCATAGCCAAGTACTTTACGATATTTTGCTCAAAGATCTATTGGATGTTACATCTACAATTGTGATAGCTTTCTACAGCAATAAATCACACTGCAACAGTAATAATAACGCATGAACATATTAGAACAGATTGCTTTAGAGCATCTGGAGTCTAGGACTCGTCACACGTGGTTCACAATGTAAACCAATTTCTGTTGCAGAACTACTGAAAATTTCCGCACATACCTTAAGTTGAGGAACTTAAGGTAAGTTGATTTTAAGTTCTTAAAATCAATCATGATTAGAAAAATATTTAGTTCTCAAATAACTCAAGATTAAAAAAGTGTAAGGGTCATCTCCCTTATGCATAGCTTAGTAAAAAAACAACACAAAACCCCTGTACACAAAATTCTGCTGGTAATATTTTGCGAATAGCGTCAACAAAACTCATGGCGTTCTAGTGTAAAAGCCTCAGGCTTCAGCTTTATTAAAACTTTAAACTTAATAATGCAACTCTCCCACTTCTCTTGTCCCTAGTGTCCTGTGACAAAGAGCTTACAGGAGAAAAGTCTTTGAGGACCCGTAATAACGTGGAGAACATCAAGTTTCCAAACGCAGGTGGCCGTGACAATAGGTGCAACAGGACCATGGGTAGGGATGCTGGCTCACCTTGCTTACACACCTCCCACCGATTTCCCTTGTACGATCAAAGCCTAACACTTCCGTTGGAAGCCCATCACATAACATAAATGGGTACAGTACGGCCTGGGTAACAACTTTTGAATGGGTCCACTGCCTCTCACCCACAGTGGCTCAAATCAAAACAAGCTGGTGGAAGAGGCATCCTCCATGGTCTGGAGCACAAAGTGTTGCCATTCTGCAGGTAAGTTTCCTTGCAGACCAAACCCACACATTAGATGAGAGTGTTGATGATGTTCTCCCCATCAAAAGCTCAACTAAAGTGAACAAAAGCCAATTCCTTTTTTAATGCATCTCAAGAAATTTCAGCGGTGAAGGCTGCTGAGACATTTGCCTTTGGGCTCCTAGAGAACCATAGCGACAGTCAGGAAAGGAGGTTTGGAGCATCTGGTCTAGCTGGAGTCAGCTAGCTGGTCCTCGCTCCCGACAGCAGGAGTCTGTCACCCCGAAACAGGAGATCTGAGCTGGGGAAATCTCTGTACATCTCAATGATGTGAAAATATTGTTCTGAAGGGTCAACAGCTTCCACCTATCTCAACCAGGACAGAAAGTGAAGCCCTGTCACTTAAAGTGTTAATGTCCCTATGCTGCTGACTGCAGCAGGGAGACATTGGCTTGCCTCTGATATACGAGCTCAAAAATGGTCTGGTCTTAGGAATGTGGAGCTCCACAAGGGCCAATTTACACTGCCAGGAAGCAGCCTAAATTAGCATGTGCAGTATTTGGCACAACTGATCATGAAGAGCATCTGATACTCGAGCTGGGTTGTTTAAAGGTAGCTTGGGTATGTCCACGGCAGTACATGAGCCCCAGGAAAATCACAGTTGAAAAAAACCCACATAGTTTGCCAAACTGTATTTCATTTTGTATTCACAGTTAATTTGGACTTAGGTAGTGGAAGAGGTTGCAAGCGCATGATCATGCCTAAACTTCCAGCACAGCAGAAGATGCTTTGCTGCTCTGGCTTTACCATGCGTCTGTGTCAGCAGCATCCTCTTAATAGAGATGCAGGAGGTTTTCTGGCAGAAGGCTGCATCACCTCTCCAAACGACATGAGCTCAGCCAGCAAGAGCATTCCGCTGTTGGAATAGCTATGCAAAACCTGCACTACAGGTTTTGCTATCATAGTTATCTTGGCTGGGGTGGCAAAGGATTTTTTTCAAGCTCTTAGCTGATACATCTCTGCCAGTAAAACCTTATGCTGCAGGTCACAGCTTTGCTTTTTCTTGGTTCACCTGGATTTCTGAAGTGCTGGATAGCTATTTGAGTGCCATGCCTAGTTTGAAATGAAATAATAAAGTATAATAAAATTAACCACAACACAACAAAACTATTAGTAAATTGCCTTCATCAGAACTACCTAGACCCATGACTGGAAGCTCAAAGTGCTGTAGCACCAAGAAAGGTTAAGACCTACCTGGACTAGGAAGCAGAGCTGCCTCTACTTGAAACCAGGAATGCTCTCAGTCTCTTGCCCCAAACTTGCTAGCCTGGGCTCCGTTTTCACAGGCTTTCACAGCCCCAGTCAGCTCCAGGCATGGGGAAAATCACAAGCTATCATTCTAAACACATTTCCCTGTTGGAGCATACGTTGAGTGCCAGACTTTCAGCCTGATCTTGCAGCCATTAGGGACAGTTTAACAGCGTTTAAGAGCAGTAGTCAGTGCACAGTTGACCCCTCGCAGTGACACGCAGATGACATTTTATCAGAGGCACCCCGTTGTACCCAAGCAAGGTGCCGAATGCTGCCCAAGACCTATCGGTGAGCAGATATTAGTAAGTTTTCAAACCCCGCCGGTTGTCTTGCTGTTGACGGGAGTTGTAGGAAGCTCCAGACTAGGGAGGAGTAGGGTCTCGGGGTGCAGACAGATGATTGAGTTACGATGACTCCTCCAGTCGCCACCTGTCAGACTCGCCGCGGTAGCTCGCAGCTTGTACGGGCTCTGCTAGAGGGTGGCAGCAGATAGAAGCTGGGTTGTTGATGCTGCTACCAACCTCGGCCATCTGGTCTACCCATCTGAGGGATGCGACTGCTCCAGGGCAGAGACACTCATCTGCTCCCCAGTCAGGCTCCGCGCCACCACCGTTTTCAGCCCCGGGGCTTTGAGCTTGGTTGACATCTCCGAGGTTGCTACTTTGGGTGATTTCAAATCAATTAGGAAGTGCGGCTGGACAGAAATAAACCCTTCTCACACCATGAAGAAAGTTCTTCCTAAGGTACTTGCTTGAGCTGAACACCTCTTACATTACAGCAGAGGAGCTTTCCTGTGTCTGAACAACCAGCGTGCACTTAAAATGGATGAATAAAACTAGCCATTTACTCTCAGCCTGTTGTGTTGGGCTTCCCTTTTGCATCGTTTGGGGTGAAAAGCTCTAAAAGCCTTGAACCAGAATATGCAGGTTCTTGGAATTTCATTAACTCAGATACAGTTAAATAAAATACAGTGATCTTAAATCTTTGTGACGACAAATTAGTTGAAATAAACTGCTCCTGAAAACCAGTGTGTAATAAAACCATTAATACACGAGGCTTGAAAATTAAATGATACAAGAGGTTGGAGTTTTGTTTTGATATTTCACCATCACGAAGGTAATGGTTCATATCTAATGAAAAACTTGGCCTGAAGTAAGTTATGGAAGTAGTTTTCTCATGTTTTAATAAATGTGTAAATCCAGAACTCAGTCTGCAAATGAACAATCATATTAGTGAAATGAATGTGAAACAATCAAGTAAATAACTGTTTTTACATGTTAAGCATAAAATACAACAGGGTAAAATGGTATTACTTCTTCATTGCTCCTGTTTAAATGGTACATGGAAAACTTTCATTACAGCTTTAGCAAATATCGCACTGGTGCATTTTTCAAGGCAATAGTCAGTCTATTTCATTTCATACCTAGAGAAACAGAACTGCACTGGTTTAACATCAAGAAGGGAAAACCCTCCGCGGATTTCTGGATGTCAGCTGAAGAAGGGCCAAGCATTTGTGTGAGAAGTTGCGCCTGTTCTATCGTATGTGTACACGAACATGTCAGCCTATGTACTGATTTTTATTAAAAGGCCAGACTTAAAAAAAACCCAAACAAACAGAAAATGAGAGAAGACGAGTGTTAAGCTCAGCACCTCACAGATGGACATGGAGCCCAATGCCCTTGTTATTTAAACACAGACAGCTGTATTTCCACTTCAGCCAGAGGATAAGACAACATTCATTCTTCCTGTCCTTTGAAGCCTCTACTTTGACTCTTGCAACCTCTGAGTAACTTCAGGAAGGAAAAATCTCTCCACAGGCAAGGTCTCTGAGCAAGAGGGTATGTAAACTGAAAATTTTGGGGTCACACAAACTCATGGAGATAACTCTTTTTGCGTTAGGGAATGACATACTGTGATTTATCATCACGGGCAAACAAAAGAGAGGAGCAGCAGCTTCCCCTGAAAAGCTGCTGCTGGACGCATGCTTCTTCACCAGAAAAGTATGTGCATGTGTGGCAGAAAACTGAACTATACCAAGCAGACCACAACTTGACTGACATCTTCAGAGCTGGAAAAATAGTAAAGCAGGAGGAGAAATACTGGATACTTTTTGATAAGACCCCTTTATTAGACATTGGACATGCCATCAGATATCAAACAAGGTTTTTCACCCACTTGTGAGATGGGGAAGTAGCAGCAAGGCTACAAAGGCTCCACAGAGGAGAAAATCTTTCACAGGCAGGGCTCTGTGAAGCTGCCTGAAGGATGTATAGCTAATCTGACAAACGATGAAGATAAAGATCTTCTGATTCAGAGTACAGAACAGACTCTCACTAACAGTACACATTCATAATTCAATGTCTGGTCCATGTCTTGTGCTGATAGCCGCCAGGCAGGGCTGTACTGGCCAAAGGAAGCTCAGACCCTCCACCCTCTGGAGACACTAGGCATGGACCTGCTCTCCATCAGGTCTCGAGAGCCATGGATGGCACTGCCAGAACACACATCAGCATCCCTGGACATGGAAACGGGGCAGGGGACCAGGATGATGTCTCACTGCTGTCAAGTCTTTCCTTGTCCATCCTCCTGACCTGCTCAATGATCTTGCACCAACCTGGTCACAGCTTGCTCACATCATTTATTGCTGAATAATGCTCCAGGAGACCCATGTGCTGCTCACTCTGTGTTGCCCTCAGCATGAGCCCACTAGTCAAATACCCCACATCACCCTTGAATACCTACAACATTAGTCCAAGAGATGATGCCAGGTAGTGATAAGTCAACAGAAAAGCGCGGAGTGCCATTTCTTACTGTAATGAGTGCTGTTCTCCCTATGTGTCAGGACAACGGATGCTGCGCAAAAACACCAAAAAATCCCAGCTTCCCACGTAGGAAGGCACTCATTTATCACATGCAGTCCTTCTCTGGTGAAATAACCTACACTCTCATACTCGCAAGCCTCGAAGAGAGACTCTGGCATGTTAAGAGCAGCACCTGGTTATTTTCATGGCTGTTAAGACACGGAGAAACCATCCTGACAACTCTGGATTGGACTCTGCCTTTGCTGGTTGCACTAAGGTTGCCAGACCAAGACTTTTCCATAGCTATCAGCCAAGCCACGCCAGCTGGCTGCTGAAACCAGGCTATACCAGCGGACAAGCTGGGATGGCATGGAGAGCACTGGGCAACCCTCCCCTCTCACCGGAGGACTCGGCCGGGCAGAGCTGCTGTGGTGAACATCTCTGGTCCACCAGGAAGGACCTGAAGGAGCAGCAGCCTTGTCCTGTGACCCTGGGATCTCCTAATGGAAATTTAAGGATGCCGCAGGACTGTGAAGATCAGCTACCCCTGCACTAAAGCATGAACAATGTTGGCTAAACTTTCAGCACACACTCTCCAAAGTTTCCGGTGTACTTTGAAAAAAGGCCTGCTGTGGATTTAACTACTTGCCCATCTTTTTAAGCTAAGAGCTCATCATTTTCAACTTAAGAAGTTATCACTTCAAAAAAAAAAATAATTCACAGATATCATGGAAGGCAAAAGACACTGTGTGAAATCTAAAAATTCTGGCCCTCATCAATAAAAATTCAAAATGTTAAAAACATGGGATAAGGTAGAAAGTCAGTCCCTCTTTCCCACAGCATTTCATGCCTGCTTTGTATTATATATCTACCAAATGATAAGCTCCTTGAAAGAGAACCATTTTCCTTTTGTTTGGTCCTGAACACACAGTTGGAAGTTCAAGCATCTAGCACACAGAGAAGCATTCCTGTATGCTCTTTGCCTAAGTTTAAAATAAGTTAAATAGAATATACATAATAGCCATTTAGTTAGATCAAAGGCAGCTGGAGCCACCCCTGGTGTTTATTTCCAAACCATTACACATCACTAGCAAGATATTCCCCATTGACCCTGTGATCTCATAAGGTTCATAAGCAACATTAAAACCAAAAGCAATCGTGAGCTTTACTTCTGATCCTTTTCCTCCGAAGTCCTTGTCAGTGGTGAAACACAGCAGGATAAGTTTTCCATGTCTCTATTTCATCACCAGCACCACCACCACAGCCTCCCCAGGACAGAGTGGGATCCTGGCGAGCAACCCCCTGGACGACGAGTCCAGCTGTATCCCACCATCGGTTGAAAGTCATCACATAACTGGACCACAACATCAAATACCGTTCAATCTCCTGTCTCTGGGAGCCTCGATATCTGTGTCTGTCCTCTTATGAAGGTATGACCTCAGTCACATCTCCAGTACTTGGACAGAGAAGTCCACTCAGCAGATGCAGCACGCACTCTGGGAGGGAGGTGTACTGATGGGGTGCATTGGTTTGTAACATACTTTACAAACACACATAGCCCTGAATCACAGTTCAATCTATATGCATGTACTTACAGTCATACAAAGGTCCTTTTAAGCTGCACCAAGAAGCATCGTTACACCAGGACAAATGCCTCATTGGGAGGTTACCTCCGTTTAACTAAATTCCCTTCTAAATTGATGATTAAACTCACAAAAAACCTGACGTATAGACAAACCTTACTCTGCTGAACCCATCCCCAGCCTGCCTACTCCTAACGCGCCTCGGAGCAGAGGACCTGAGATAACTGCTGGAACAAAACCAGCTTCCCCTGTGGAAAGGGAGCGAAGGTTCACGCCAGATTTGAAAGGAAGCTTTCCTGAGCTTAACAACAGCTGTGCTGCCAATGTTTTCAGTTTAATTTCCCCCCCCACCCTGCCGTAACCTTTGTGTGAACTTCTGAAATGAATGGCTTTGGCTTACAAACCTGTGCTCCTGGACCAAACAGCCCCGTGAAGCTGGCAGTCCCTTTCACCCTCACCCCTTGGATTGCTAACCTTAGATTCCCCCCACTAATGGGGCTGGAGATGCAGGTTCAAGCAAGCTTGAGCAAAACATTCTGAGTAGCCCACAAAACACGCTGGTGCTAGGGCATGGAGAGAGTTGCTCCTGCAGGAGCTCGGACAGCTTGAGTGCTCTGGTGGGACACAGCAGCTGCTCTGAGTCCTCTGATACCTCTGAGGACCTCTGAGGCATCTGATACCAAAGCATGATTAGATGTGGATGTTGTGTTTTGGGTCATAAATACATCATTTGAGACTTTTTTCCCTGCACTCGCTGTGGTTTCCAGAGGGGATCACATTGCATTGCAAGCCAGCTAGCCCGGCTGTTAAAGGCCAAGCGTGGAAACAGAAGCAACAAATCCCACCCGAGCCATTCTCACAAAACATGGATCACGAACACGTGTTGTAGTACGCAGGTTCTATCAGCCCACTTTTCCAGCTTCAGTTTCATAGGCGAAGCCATCAGCATGTTAGGCAGGTCACTCACAGCATTGGAGGGTGTGTTCTTGGGAGAGCAAAGACTTGGCAAGCCGCATGCCAGATGTGCCTCCCGACCTGCTGGTACGCACCAAGCTCTCCCTGCTCAGTGTGTGCACACGTTTTAGTTTCCCAGGCTGACGTGTTATCAGCAAACTCCAAAGTTTATGCAAGTAATGAGGGAGCTGGCTGATGCGATCCATTTGATTCAGTGAGGCTTGGATTGATGGAACAACACAGGACTGATGAAATGTCTTGTTCTCTACAAAAATATCATGCCTAATGCCTTAAATACGTTTTCTTTTTGTCTGTTTTGGGGAAAACTCTTATAAACAGGCTGTGTGCATCCCTGTGGACATAATCACACCTCGAAATTGTCAAAGTGATTTCCACAGAAATGTACAGAGCACATATAGCAGACGGTCACCATTTTAGGTTCATACATTAATGAACCAGAAATTACATTTCCTTTGTACCAAGTGTCCTCTAGCATTCCTCTACCTTAAGGAAAACAGCACTTCAAAACGCTGACAAGAGCAAAGGCTATAAACCCATCATTTAAATATCTGACAGTAAGCACCAGTAAGAGACGGCACCAGAAAATGTACACTCGAAAGGGCTCTTTTGCAGGTACTGGGGATTTTTCTCTGTTTTCCCTTGTTTTCAGCATTTATAAAGCTCTTCCAACACTTATCTGAGTGCACTGTAGTGGTGTGGATAGCACGAGAGCCTATTGTAGTTGCAGTCTCATAGCTGCCACAGCGTTACTGCAGCACTGAAACCATCAATAAAAATGTTTTCACACTCTATATGTCAAAATCAATTTTACTAATAAGTATGATATGTCTTCTAAGATGAACAAACTTAGTAATTTTCTTTTTACTTCTTTTTTTTCTTTTTCTTTTTCCAATTATGACTTTTATCTATTCTAGCCTAATACGGAAGTAAATTGAAGTGGTACCATGCGGCTCAAATGAAGGGATATCAGTCCAGTTCTTCAGTAAGCTGGTAACAATTTTTCATGAAGCAATGCTAGTGGGAAGTGACGGTGGCAGGGCTGGGAAGCAGGGTCTGCTGTTGAAGCCCAGAGCAGCTGTGACAGTGCAGATTCAGCTGCACTGCTCTGCTAATTTATTAAAATTATCTTCTGGAAAATAAACCACCAAACCCTTCAATGCATGAGCAGGTCGTTTATTCCTACTTAAAGGGTCTGAGTTGAGACTCCCAACACAACGGCGAGGACTGATTTTCACCAGGCATTGGATATAGATCATTAATGCATTGCACAAAGGCTACTGAAAAGCCATCAGCTGGGAACAGCTTTTGGTCACTACTAAACAGGGGGCAGATTTGAACCAGTGACCTAGAAGTGAAAGACTTTGTAATCTGATTACCAATCCCTTGAGCCAGCCCATCCCTCCCCTTTTCTTTTTTACTGATAAGAGAAAAAGAGTCTTATTACCTAAGCAACTTTTGTAGCCTGTTAGCAATGCAAAAGCTTTCATTTAGTGCTTAAAAAGGAAAGTCTCATGGGCACGCTTATTAGCCCATCTCAAGCACAGGCTCTGTATTATTTTACCCTATTAATTTCAAAATAAATGTATTGGTATAAAAGTGTAGCACAATGCCTTTTCCTGATAATGATTTATAGTAAAGTTCTTGCTGATTAAAATAGGTGCTGATGAGAGGTTTTTACATAGCTGTGGAGTCAACAGATCCCTCACTGGCAAACGAAGAGAAAACATGCTCCTTTTGTCAGCAAATACTCCAAAGAATATAAACACATTACCGAGGTATGGTGCGTATCGCAGATGATAAGCATCTAAATCACTTGTTTTTTGTACATAAATCACACTTTTAAGCATCCACGAAGATGCGTTCTCTCATTCAGGAGCAGGAGGGTTTGGTGAACATTACAGTCTCATCAAATATTATTTTAATGCACAAACAGGATCTGCCAAGTACACCAAGACACATTTAAGCAGCCTTCAAGAGACGATCAAGCTATTGTTTCTCCTTTTCCTCCTTGGTCCTCTTCTCAACACCCTCAGGAAGAAATCTGGAAGACCTTTTCTGCCGGTTTCCTACCTCTTTTTTCCAGTCATTGTGGCCTGCACATTAATGCCGCTTCCTATGGTTGGAGGTAATAAACGATTAGCTACAGCATAGTGGCACGGTATTCGTCTTATTCTTTGCTGTATTACACTCAGCCAATGTCTCAAAAATTAACGCAAGTGTATCAGGATCTGAAATTAACTTTTCATAGCCATAAGCAACATCCCACTAGGAGGGGGAAAATCCTATTACAGCAGTTCTGGCATCTTACTGCTTGTAGACCATTAGTACGCACAAAATAAGATTTCAAATTATCAACTGGTGAATGCAAAAGGAGTTGTTCTGTATTGATTAAACATTTTTTTTTTTCCTTATGAACCGATACAGCAAAACTAGGTGATGCTTACTCCGTTTAAATGACAGATCTATTACTAAAGATCAGGTGGGAGACCAGACTGTCCAAGTGTCCAGAATGTCTACGTGATTATACACAAATAATTAGAAAACCTACACATTCATAATAAACAGGCTACACTATCCTCTGGAGTTGTGCAGTAACTTCCATGAGGATTTTTCAAAAACGTATACACTCACTGCACTGTTTAAAAACCCAATGCTAGGAACAAGAAAGGCTCAAAATCACTTTGACATTTGCAAGTGATTATGCTGGACTAAAATAAAGTACTTTTGATTCACTCTGCACAAAATATAATCTATTGTTATCCTGGCTTGCCTTTTAATGTGAATGAGTTCTGGCTAGGAGAGTATTTTAGAAGTTTATTAAAAAATTACTTCTCCTATGTAAGAAAATCATTATGTTTCAAACAGCTGAGAACTACAACTTACACATGGAAAAAACTTTAATTACACCAAACACCCCACCCACTGCCTCGCCTAACAGGTCACTTGCAGGGATCGGGTGAACCAGCTGTTAACCACACACATTTATGAACACTTGGTGTGAGAACATTTACACGCTCACTGACAGTCAGCAACAGTTAACTGGGCAAGAAATATTCAGGCTAAACACCAAGGAGACAGAACACCACCACCCCCACCACCCCCCCCCCCCCCGCACCAGATGTGATATAGGGCCCCATCCCAAATCATGGCTTAAGCAATGAATGGTGCTGTAAACCACAGATTAATCTCTTGAACTTGAGTGCTGGAATTTCATAGCAAAGAAAAATGCCTGGTCTGGCCAGCACACAGCACTCATTACAGCGGTTTGCTAACTGCAGAAGACACGGATGAACTAACAGCAATGCTTGGTGTCTTCACACCGGACATTGGATGCTATTATTGTATATTTTATGTTATTTATTGTAGCATTATTTTGATAACACGCCTAATACTGGCATTAGTTTTCAAATGATGCCTGCTTTTATTAATCCTTTTAACCTGACCATTCAACCTCTTTTGTAAACCCCATCCAAAATGACGCTACTGAAAAGAGTCCATGGATGTAAGAAACATTTGAACTTGGACTCAGGTGATACAGTGTTTTGTAATTAAGAAACATCTTTTCAAGGGTAATGTGAATGATGCACGTTACACACATACCGAAGATGCACTCTTTAAACTTCCTATTCTTGTCCTCTGCTTATCTTTCTCTTGACCTTTGCTGAAATAAATCACCCTAACTCCTCGGTACTCTCCCTGACGTGTTTCTAACGCTGCACATCACACTTGCTGGCTGGAAGCACAGCTGGCAAGGGATCTAAACCCCATCGCTGGGCAAACTCAGCCTTCTGGCTTTGCCAAGAATGACATTTCGAGTTTTTTTTTAAAATAAAAAAATAAAAAAATTGTTACTGTATGGGACGCTTGATTCTGTATTTGTTGGCGAGCACCGACACCTCCACCCATTATATGAGCACAGGGCTGAAAACAAAACAACAACGAATTAAAGAACCTAAATGTCTTAATAAGAATTCAGTTAATTAAAAGTAAGATTTACAGAATTCAGCCGAGTTCTGCTCGCTGTCCCAGAAGGACGCGGCAACCGAGGACAAGCAGTGCCCTCTAGTGTCACCGGCTGCCGAGAGCCCCCCTCCTGCCCCCCCAGCATCCCGGGCACCCGGCACATCCCCACCCGTGTGCACGCGTGGGAGCGGGCTGTACGCGTCTGCACGGGCATGGCTCGGTGCGGCCGCATGCCCGCGTTGCAACGCCATGCACAGCGCCGTGCATACAGGCTTGCACACCCCGCGTGTGTGCACGGGCGTGTTCCTTTATTACCCGCTCCCCGTGAACACGCACACGTAGGCGCGCACACGTGTGTGGAGCCTGACACGGCCAAGATGTCTTTAATGGTGCAGGCAGCTCAGAAAAAAACATTTCGGCACGGAGCAGCAGGCCATGCATGAAAGCGGGTGTCAGAAAGCCCAGCAGAATCACTCACTGTGAAGATGTCTAATAGGAGCTGCTGAATACACAATACGGGCAGCATGGGCTGAATGGCTAAATTGGAGCGGCCAGAACACAGTCAGAAGGTTTTGAATCCATCAGAAATTATAATTAAACCTGTAATGAGTGTTTTGACATGTTCCCCCCTTTTTTTGTTAATTGGAGGTTAACACTATTTAGACTTTATTACGGTCCAGTATCAACAATTTTGTAATATAACTTCCATGCCTTTTAGCAAATTACCTCAAACTTTACTCCATTGATTTAAAAATAGTCCCCCAGCACCCTCCAAAATTTCCCTCTGATGGGAAAAAAATTCTACAAAACTTCAGTAGGTGTTTTATTTAAGCTGAAATTACAACGGAGTCACGCTAGGTTTGTTTAATTTTTCATTTTACTGCATAAACATTTGACAAAGAGAGAAAGCTATCTGTTCATCTTGTGAATGATGGTATACGTCATACGTTCATTAGCATTCACGTCTTCTGTGAAGTACAGGCAATAAAATAAGGAAACAAAGACAAAAGGTATAAAAGAGCGATACAAGATGGCACCAGTTACAGGTGCACGGACAAAGCCTCGAACATTTCCAAAAAGACATATATGAGATGTCAAATAAGCCATTCTTACAATAACATAAAAAAGAAAAGAAAAAAGTAAAAAAAAAATTGAAGCCTGACAGCACTGCCCGATTTCATTTGCATAAAAAGTGCAAGTGACTATTTATAAATATATTCAGATCACAAGATGTTTGTATTCTGTTCTTCCATGTAAAGCATTAACAGACATTTATTCCCATCCTTGCATTTTAAAAAGCAACGTACATAATTAGGCTTTTACGAAAAGATTACAATGTGCATTATAAATTGATTTCTGTTTAAAGTGAAGGCGGCAAATATGCATTAGTTTAAGAGAAAAAGGGCTGGAAACGCAACATTCAGAATGACAGTAGATACGTATTTAGACACCTTACAATAACTACCAGTGTACAAGCACTGATGAAACTTTATTTGCATAAGATTCATTAAAATCTCTAAATGGCACATACAGATTTAGGCTTAATATGAGAACTTTGTCGTACAAAACGGATTTGGAAGTTTTTGTCGTTAGGTTTTAGCAGTAATTCAGCATGCTGAAAAAGTTAGCAGCAGCAACTGAAATAATCCAACGGCATTTTACAGCAGATGCTGCATCTACTGCTACGATCAACAAATATATTTTTCAGGAGGCTTATGGTGCTGCCACCCAGAGAACCCATCCCAAACCCTGGCACGGTTCAGCTCGGCACAAAACGGTTTGGGAGGTGGGAGGTGAAAGCACAGTTCCATATTACAGACCTTAAGAAAGTTTTTACTATTTCCCCGTCCGCGCACATAGATGCTAACGGCTATTTCAAGGAAGAGAAGAAAAGACGAGGTCGCCTGCTGCAGCACCGCTTGATCCTTTGTGCCCGAGGATGTCAACCTACTGCAGAAAATGTGACATGGGGTTATACTCTAGGCTGGCCGACAAAAGTTAATTTTGCAGAGGAAAGCAGTTGTTATTTACCCCGAGCTGAGGCCGCGCACTGTTCATTTGAGGACAGGGGAGCGCAGGCACAAGGCGCAGCCCCGCGTGGGCATCATGTGTGTGGCCTGAATGACACCAGCAAAAGAAAAGAGGAATGTGAAGGCTGACGTCCCCTCGGCATGACTCATTATCTCTGCATTGCAAAGGGGGTTAAAATAAAAATTGAGGCTTTTTCTATTTTTTTTTTTTTTGGGGGGGTGGTGGTGGTGGGGGGAGCCTGGACACTTCTGCCATTTCGAGTGTGCGGCTGGGGCTTAGCGGACAGGGATGCACGCCCCCGTGTGAGGGCAGGCACTGCACGCTTGCTGCTGACAGGCTTGTAAAGTTTCACTTGGGATACATCTTGGTGGAAGAAGAGTGATTGAAGGGGAGTGTGTCTCTGTGTGAGAGGTCAGGGGGAAACAGGGAAGGACTGAAACACACCTCCCGCATTACCAGCATCAATAGGTCTTTGATGCCATAGAAATCACTCTGCTAAAAACTTATTAAGAATTTTGATACCAATAACACGTACTGTGTGTAATCGTGTGCGGAGATGTACACGGGCAGGGAGACGTGCAGAACAGCACACTGTGGCATATGCCTGTGTGCGTTTGGCTTACCGAATGCAGGCGGATGCTTTTTCCTATGGGATGCGTCTCCTGAACTACCTGATTTAGAAATATTTGTTTAAACTGTGAAAAGTTACTTCAGTATGTATGAAAGAGAAGCAGAAGGCTGAAAGATTTTTCCTTTCAAAATAAGGTATCTCGAGGAATGAGCATTATATAAGTAATTTTAATTTTGTGCAGTTACAAACTATAGACTTGCTATCCCCTTCCACAGATTCATGCGACTCTACCAAATATAGTGACATTGAAATTTCAAATTTCTTTTTTCTATAGCACTTGCTTCACAATTAAGAGTAAAAAACTTCACTTAGATTGTACTTAGCAGAATGCTGCAAAATATAAAATATGTATTGAGTACATACAAAAGACGTGCAATCCAAAGCAATGCAAATAATAACTCTACATCATTATTTCCTATGCCATGTAATAAAAATCAGTTTTGCCCAGCCAAATAAGGATTTACCCTCTATTTAAGTAGGACAATTGCCTTTTCTTTTTCCCAGAGAGAGAAAGGCAGTGGGAAGCAACATGCGAGACCGCAGAGCAGGACGATTCTAATTGTTTTGTCTTTATTACGCACTATTCTTACAAACACCACCACCCGTTACCCTTTCTGCATTAAAGTTGGGCTCAGGCAGTGACCCCACTAAATCTGGTGCTAAGCAGCCTGTATCGCACCCAGAGCAGCCTCTCCTCAAAATACAAACATGACAGAAAAAACCCAGCATTTCTGGAGTGAGACGGGGAGGCTCCATCAATTCCCTCCTCTGACTGCTGCACCAGATCACAAGTGTTGAGGAGTTCTACATCAAGTCTTTTGTTGTTTAAACAACCCTTTTTACCTAAAAGAAAATAATAATTTGGCAAAAATAAACTTCAAAGTCTTTTAAAAAAATGCACCAGAGTATCTTGCATGTGATGGAAGTCTGCCAGTTAGATCATCAAAAGGGTTTGAGTGAAGGGCAGACACCACATATGTACAATGCATGGAGAGAAAAATGGGAATGGAGTAGCAGAAAACATTTTTAATTGCTGCACAGTATCTGTCACATTAGCAGTACCTGGACTTTGAAAAGCTCTCCCTAGCAAAACAGCACAGAACCACCTCTTACCTTCAGCAACGTGCTTGTAAAATGAAAATGTCTCAGTGACACGGGAGAGAGATGACACTTCAGACATCCTCTGTAATTTTTTCAGTCTCTAAATACTATGGTTTTACAAACTAAAAATAAAAAAAACCCACAGGCTTTGGAATTTCATTCTTAACATACTTATTTGGAAAGCATCAGTCCTGTGTCTGAAAAATACTGCTTTTTGCCACAGAAGTTACATTTTTCACAGGAAGTCTTAAAAATACGGTTTTTTACACCATGCTGCCCTATTTTACTCAGACCTTACCAGTAAGGTATTCCTGATGCCCAGAAATCAAGCAATTACTAAAACCTGTTCAAAACACTGATTTCAACGCATCCAGAACATCACTTGGGGCTGCAAATATCTGCGCGAAAAATCTCACTGTACAACATCCACGGAGGGTATCAGAAAGTCTGGAAGCACCTATACACATCTTCATTGCATTTTCCTAAGGCATCAGCTTTGTTTAACAGCACAATGTTATATGCTATGGATACTTCTTTTTTTCCAGAGAGTATATCTACCTGAAGTAAGAGATTAGGTTTCTTTTCTTCATTTCAATTGCTTGCAAACAGTCATGTCCCACCCTTTCTTTTCCAGAACTGAATCTGTTTGCAAGAGTTCTCTTTTGCAACCAGAAATTTTTGGGGTCTTGTTGCCCTGTGTAGTTCAGACATATAAACAAGCCCAGCATTTCTCCTCAACCGAATAACACAGATAATGGGCTGCTACGAGATACTCAGGCTCTTCTTTTATTTCAGAATTAAAAGCAAGTTCCACTCCTCACTTAAGAGATTAGCTCATATTTAGCCTATGTCCATCTTCTGTGTTCACTGACTCAAGTATCAGCAAAAGGCAGCTTAAAACAAGTGGAAAAGTGTTGCAGGTGCACAATCTGTGCAAAAGGCAGATGCAATATATCTAACACTTGCATAGGATATCGCTATGTGTAACAGAGCAGTTATTGGTATAAATACCCACCGATTTAATTTATATAGCAAAACAAAAAAGAACAGATTTCCAGTTACTATCCAACTTTTTTTTTTTTCCCCTGCAGATTTTTGAAATCTGTATTTGCACGTTCATCGTCTATGCTACGGAAAGCTCAGAATTCATCATCGATGCAAAAAATCAGAAAAGATCCTCTGCACCAATAGGTCAACACATTCTTTTGCGATTTTAATAATGGCCTGTCCTATTACATTTGTTATTCATATAGAATAAGGATAGACAATTTTTAGGTATTATATAGCTTTCTTCTGGAATATTAGCTTTGTGGCTTTGAGAGGCCATTTTCTAAAGATCCTAATAGTCAAATGACATCTTGGGAAATGTTACATTCTCACTGCATTTGCATGATAATGAAGATGAAATTTCATATACGCTACCTGAATTATACTTATCTAAGTTTTGTTTTACCGAATGACCGAAGGAATATGTTCCCTAAGCCAAAGTATCGCAATACAATGCAATACATTATTGCTTCTGTGAAAGACATGAAACTATAATCGAAGTGATAAAACACCCCTCCTGCGTAATTTATGTAATAGCGTTAATATGATCTCAGCCGTGTAGCTCTGAATACTTACTTCCTCTGAAGAAAATTCTACCGCATCCACAAAAATATCCACAGTAAATTTTTAAAAAAATGATCAGCAAACAGCTTTGTGGTGCTCAATGCTTTGTAGGACAGGAACTACTATCATAACATTTTTATTTTTCACCCACATTCACTACTACCATGTGCCTGGTAAAGTTCATGTGTCAGCTTACTTGCTAGATATGAGCCACCCCTTTGGGTATAACCACATTCCACCTTTACCTACAGGAAAAGTCCACATGTCAAACCATTTTCTGACCACAGAAATAGGTTTGGTGGACAACAAAAATCGGCATCTTTCCCATAACTGGGCATGTAAGCAAGCATGTGGCTCCCACAAATTGCAGTGGTGGCTTGCAGCGCTCCCGAATACGGGTGGCTACTGCAGCAGACATCAAAAAGCTCCGTTCCCTGCAAGGGAAAGCCAAGAATTGGGCTGCCAAACTTGGGTTTCAAAAAGCCAGCCCCTGACGTATCACGCTGGTAACAACAAGGAGAGGGTAAGGGAGTATTTGTCCCCTCTGATCAGCACAGAGCTGATCGATCGTGGGTCTGCCCAGTGATTTACCCGCACCAGTCATTTTGAAGCGTGCCTCCAGAAAAACCAAAATCCAACCACGGGATTTCAGAAGAAAAACCTTTTCTTCTGAAGGTGCCACTTTAAAATGTTCTTGTAAGACTGAAGAAAATTTAGTACAAATCGCGCAAGTTACAAACCGACCATATTAACCTAAGCAAAGACACCAGCACACAAGATTAAGCCTCCACTTGTAATTATAAACTCTTTGAGGAGAGAGTAGTTTTGATTTTTGCTGGAAGCTATAGGCATTGTTTTAAAGGAAAAATCACAGCATGGAATAAGTGGTGTACATAACGGCCATTTTATTTAACACAGCTTTTCAGTACGCTCTGGTCTATGCTGCGCTGTAACTGCAGAAACACATCCAAATTAAAACAAAAAAAAAAGTGGAAAAGAAAAAATACTTATCTTGGGGGGGGGGAAAGGAAAGGCCTATACTCAAAGGAACATCTGAATAAAATTGAGACATCTGCAGTAAAGTTTTCCCTTCTCCCTAGAATGTTTGAGATGAACTCGGCGTAACACTGCCTTCCAAGAAAAGACAGGGTGATCAATGCCGGAGCACATCAGGCTCCCTTGGACAGGCCAATCAATGCAAGAAAGAACCTTGCCCAGGGCCTTATGCAAATAGAAGCACGTCCTGCAACCCGGGGAGGGAACATGCGCAATAGATCAATGGCATCTGAAAAACCTTACAGCTATATCAGCCTCAGACAGTAAATATATAATGATGAATCCCTCACGTTCAGCCGTGAACTCTTTAAACTAGGTTATTTTCAACAGCTGGTTTAAAAAAATCTGCCGGGGCTGTAGACGGCAACGGTGGCGAAGTGAAATGAGATTACTGAGGGTTAAAGTAACAATGCTTTTTTTTAAGGCTGAGAAAATATAATCTCTGTACTTTAACACCTTGTAAAATGCTGGAAGTTATGTGCCCACTGGCGTACAGACAGAGAGAGGGGTGGCTGAGGTTTTGTGCTGTTATTTTCTATTTTTTTTTTTAGAATCTACCTGGTGAAGTACTCAGCGAAGTAGAAAAAAATAAAAGGTTTATCATTCAGAAGAACTACAGTACCAGAGATCTAAGATCACAATCATCGCTCTGTTGACTGAAATTTATTCTGCCAAAGAATATTGTAACTATATTTTTTATACCCTTGATTATTTTAGACTGAGTTTTAAAGAAATTTGAGATAACACTCGGGCTCTCAAGCAAAGCAGCTGGCATGTAACATTACTACTTCAAAAGCACTCCCAAATCGGAGTAAGGTAAGGTGCACTTGGCAAGATGCACTGAGCAGTGTTTTTGACCGTAGGACCATACAGGTTCACCAACTGCTTGGTAACTACATCAAAATTGCTAAAATAACAAGTCTTCCCATGGAGACTTGTGGGGAATGATTCCTAAAGATTATTCATCATCTGTTCTGGGAAAGGGATAGGGAGAGAAAGGAGGAGGATGAAGGAACCAGCAAGAAAGCCTACAAAAAACTTTTCCTCTGAAGAAACTCTGCTTTTAAAGATCACTAGCGGCTCCTAACTTCATAGCACAAAGGTATAATACTCCTGTCAGATGGCTAGAGCCACCCCTGGATGAAGTATAATCCAGATATCGACAAGCAAATAAAATGCCTTGCTTAATCAAGCCTGTAAAAACCCCATGCACTCAGTATCCTGGTACTGCAGGACAATGAGATTCACTATTACATGTAATTCGCCTTGGGAAATGGAAAAGAGAAAAATAACTGATAAACCTATTTATTTTTTCATGTATTTATGAGGAAATTTTACTCCCGTGTTGTGACACTTAGCATTAAAATCTCAGTTCGGTTCTGTGGTGTTAAAAGCAAAATTTTCTCAATGAATATATGTGCAAAATCTACTTAGGTATTTTTACTTTGTATCACATTCAAGCAAAGCCCTTAAATAGGATTATTTTAACATTTAAACACTGGTAGTCATGCTATTATTAATATTAAAATACTTCACTAATATACTGAAAGAGCTATGTAACACATCTTCACTAGATTAAAGAAAGGAAAGTTCTAGGATAAAATGCAAATTCCAGCTGCTTCTTATAGCACCACAGTTTGAGAGCTCCCTTCACCAAAGTATGCTTGGATTCCTTTTACTCCACCTGGATTTGTAATGCCTAATATATTATTAACTTGCAGTTCCCTTGGTTGATCCACTAAACCGGGTCTTAAAGTCTTATAAGATTTCTACTGTTCCACACAAAAGCTATACATACACTTTTCACCATAATTAACATTTAAATTAACAGTAACACAATACACTTGTGGAGTCTTATTGGCATAAGATCATGCCACAGAAATGGGAAAAAGTATGGAATAACAGCAAGACAACTTATTTTTTTAATGCTTTTTCCATTAAAAACAACCCACAAAACAACCCACAAAAACCCAACCAGAATTTAAAACAGTCAAATATTTCAGATTCAATAACTTAAATGCAACCACAAAATATGTCAGGGAATAATATGTACGATTTTCCCACTTTCTTCATTGTATAAGCAAATCCTTTTTTTCTTTAATAGTGTTCATGTATACATTCAAAAAGAACTGCAATCCCTTTAGACTGTGATGATGTCAAATGTTGTAAAATCTTTAGCATTAAGTGGCTCTACAAACCAATCTAGAGAGATAAGTAACAACCTAAGAAGTTTAATAGAATGCCAGGGTTTTCCATACTGTACCTGCTGGGAAAAACACCCACCCAGCAGTTCTCATGTTGTTCGAACCTCCAGCCAGCCCAATGCCTGGACGCTTATAAATGCAATGACCACATCTGCATAAAGTGGAGTTCTAAAAATTTCATTTTCCTGTCCTGATGCCAGAAAAAGAGGCATCAGCAGAGGATGCGGAAAACGGAAGGGTGTGCATACTGCAGCAAAACCGGGCACCTGCTGGTGAGGCTTAGAAACAGGTGGATTAAATAAAATAAAGAGGAAGATCTGCATTCAGAGAAGATTTTACAAGATTAAGAAGGCAAAAGATGAACTTCAACGTGGATGGGGTGAGGAGCTAGAAAGTCTGTCGAGGAGAACTGGAGACGGGACATTTTATTTATGCAGCAGGACGGTACGTGTACTAGTGTCTCGGTAATTCACCTCGGAGAGCCAAAAAAGAGGTGGACTGAAACAGTTTGCATCAGAGGAGTGGAGTTAAGGCAAAGACATGGTACTTAGAGGTCTGGGACAGCAGACTCGTCTCCCATTACCGTTGATGGATTTCCCCAGTGTCTGGAAAAGCTCTGATGAGTATGAGATGGTTCAGGCAGAAAATGCATCTAAGTGCACGCCTAGGGATGACAACTTGCAACTTCTGCAAAGTTTGGGCAACCAGTGAGGAAACGCGTATCTAGGCAAGACACTGTGGAAAACCATTTGTCCTGGGTCCTGGAGTTAGCTGTTGGGATCAGCAGTGTCCTCCACACATTTCAGAGATGGCTGCACACAGACACTGCCCCATCAGCTTTGATAAGGCTGAAGGGCAGAAGTTTATCTGCACAACTGAAAGAATGAGCGACGTGTTCTTTGAACATGCTGTCCTGTGCTTCAGCTTTTTCATTTTTTCTTTCAGAGCTAGAATTTGAATGATATGAAAAATAAAACTGCCTGATAAGTACAATGTCTTGCAGAATTTAAAACAGTTGAAACAGGATACCAATGTAAAGGAATTTATTGAGCCAGAAGGAAGTTTCTAGTCAGATACAGGGATAGATGCCAAATATGGTTTTATTTAACATCTTCATTAATGATCTGGAATTAATTAAATTTGCAGGTGACATTAAAGCAGGAGAAACTGGCAAGAGAAGTAAGGCATGAAAGACATACAAAACGAGCTTCCAAGAGTCATAGACCTGTAGTGCAAAAAGGATTGTTATGACAATCGAGTTTGTCATCCGGCGCAACAAGGGCCCCAATGCAGGTAGATTTAATTTGGAAGAACATGAGATAATATCGTTAGGGGGCAAAAATCACGTAGTACATTCAGTGCTGCTGGTGAAAGGGAAATTGAGAGCACAAAAATACTCTGAGGGATGTACGAACATTAGCGGGTACCAAGTTTAAAGAAGCTTTGGGGAAAAAAAAAAAGATAATTTACTGCCATTTTGGCTGCACTGACCAGAATGTTGCACAGTTGAACAAAGGTCCTGAGGTTCACCTTGAGCTATTTATAGTAACTGCACTTAAAATATGGAGTTCAATTTCAGCATACTACCAAGAAATGTTGACAAACAGTACCAAATTCAGACAGGCATAGAAAGACAAAAGAAAAAATAAAAAAAGAAGACCTATTTATGTATAGTTGCGGAACAAGGAGATTGAAATACAATTCAAAAAACAATTGCTACAGATCAGAAAGCTCTTCATACTGAAATCTAAAAATAGACGTTCACCGTGTAGTGCCTGGGATGTAAAACAATGCAGAGAAATTACAAAAATATACAACTAGTGAGCTGATGCAGCTCTAGAAAAATTCTCTGCAAAGAAATGCAGAAAGCGCCGTGCCTTTGACCTCCAAACGCCCATAGGATACAAACACATATTTCCAAGTAACTGGATTTCCAGGTAACCCTAACTTTTACTTATCTCCAGTTCTTTGTTCATTTTATAATTGGCATTCTAACTTTGGTGTCGAACTAGAAAATTAACATGAACGGACCAATGAGATGTAAAGTAATGATGGGTGGTGCCGGCAATTAGTACTCGGTATATTGTTCCAGTCCATGAAACATCACCCTTCTCCTTTTGGAAGAAGCGGGGAAGGGGCACACGTATGGCTAGCCTCAGACCACGGACTGGGCGGAGTGAAGCATGAGATATTACATTAGCAAATGATTAAGAGGAAGCAAAAAGTAATGAGGCTGAGCAAGTTATCTAGAGCAAGGTAACGAGGAGGGATGAATATTCGAAACACAAGCCTGTTCTGGAAGTGGCCAAGGCTCAGGCTTTCATTGCAGCCATCCTTTTCTCTCACCCAGCAGCAAGGCTGAGGGGGCTGGGGGATGAGCTGAGGAAGGGGAGGCCTACATGGCATTTAAACTAAAATGCCAAAAAATGAGAAAAGACACGCAGCTACGGTGCTTGGAACTGCTTAGTAATCGTTCATCATCCCTCTGTCTCTTCCCGTTAAGACGATCCTTCCAGACTGCAAGCTCTTCAAGAGAAGGCATTACTATGTGATTGCTACCGCGGTGCAAAGGGATAATAAAAATAAATGGTAGCAAGTGAAATAACGATGCCAGCATACACTTGTCAATTTACTTATTTAGGTTGAGAGTGGCCTAAAATGTTTATCTGCTCTGTGTTAAAATGGGACTGTATGCATATGAATATGTATATACATACCCCTCCCTTCCTTTTTGTGTGTATGTGTCACTAAAAGCCAAATGTGATCAAGAGGTTGCTCCCTGTACAGCAGGCAGTGACACGTATTAGGATACTTCAGTCTGTTTTTGCTCAATCCATTGCTTGATTTCCTTACTGCTGCAACCCCTCGCCATGGGACCTGCAATCCCTTTTGCTTTCCGCCACAAGCTGAATCCTGTGCATTTCAGAAAGCATTAGCAAAAATGAGACTGCTACTTCCAAAAGTGAGTCAGGTGGGAAAAAAGTTGTTTGCAAACCTTCGTGTTTGGCAGTTTGACCTGGTTTTGGGTGACACTTGGCGCTTCCAGTGGAGTGAGCTGGAGTACAGAGAGGTGCCAACTCCAGAAAAGTTAATCCAAACTGGGTTCAATTGTTTGTGGCTGAAAACACACACCTGCACGCACTGACTTTCACCGGAACACGGACTCCTGGGTCACACCAAGGATCGATGGTCCCAGCCAATTACTCACGTAACTCTTGCCATGTGTAGGTCATGCTGGGTAGCAGCTTTGTCCCAGTCCGCCCATTCCCAAACAGGCCTTCCTCATCCAATGGTGAGAAACCTCATTCCACCCTAGATTTTTTCATGACCGGTTTTAATCCATTTGTTCCTGTGCCAACATTGTTCTCTGGCTTACATGGCTCTCCCTCCCTGCTGTTTACTCTCCCGATGTATTTGCAGCGTGCTACCAATCCCTCTAAGCTTTCCTTCGCCGGGCTGAACAAGCCATGCTTTTTAAACTCTGCTCCTGTGGCAAATACAGAATAGACACTGAACTTTCTTTTTCTTCAATAGCTACCAAGTTAGTGTACGAGCATCAGAAGATTACACAGCTCTTATGAAGACTGATAAGCCTAGAAGGTGCACGTGCTGTTTCTACTGCTGTATCGATTCTGGTGCTCTTGGTAGGCAACATCTCCAGGTGGCACCACATCACGGCACGCCTGAGCATCCTTCATCGTTTCTAGTAAAACAGGCTCTCCATTGCCCTGAGTGTAATGACATCTCTTCCCCATATCTCCTCCGAACTGAGTTAATCTTCCCGAATGTCTCAGATTATCTCAGATTAATCTCACCAGCATGACGGCCAGCATTAATATTTCCCTTCCCGGGACAGAAAGAGCTAGAAAATAACAGGATCACATTTTGCTCTTTTGTTGCATTCTCAGGTCATTCACTTACAGACATCGGCGATGAACCCACATGTCTGAGGGCTACATGCCCATGTGTCCAAGGAACCATCCCTGCTGTTCTCTGTTGGTAAGATCGCTCCTTGTACACAAATGCAGATGACTAGCCAGCCAATGCCTAAGCGTCCAGAAGTTTGAATTATTTCCTTTAATTTCTATTACTGCAGAAATTCTACTTCTGAATACCGATGGTGACTTTGGCACTTCATGCCAGGCGCCAATTTCGTTAGTGCATACTTAGTTTGTGTGCCCATATCAGTAACAGAAATGCTAAAAGAAACACGCCCCAGAGCTTGTGATCCTAGTTCTGTCCGACCCATTTCACACAACCCACTGCTGCTTCTCCATTAGCTCCTCTTGTCCACCCTCATTTCTCGTTTGACCTTTTTCAGATGAACAAGCATTTTTCCAAGAAGCACAGCAAAAGTATAGCTTAAATAAATAACAAAATGGAGCAAATATCCCGTTTTTATTTTTACACTTATTTTTCTGAGCCTCCCTACCTAAGTCAGACCTCACTCAAAGCAGTGCTAATGTAAGCCCACAACACAAAAAAAGGTGAGACCTAAGAGAGCAGAGTTGGGTGAGATGATCTGTCCAAAGACTGGACATATAACCCAAGTCCCCATAAATCTAGAAGATAGCATCCCATACTGCTCTCCCAACTGACATGCAACATCTAAAGAACATCTTCCCCCCCACCCCACCCCCCCCCGCCCCAAGTTTAATTCTCACAAAGTCTTGAAGCACAGTGATATTTTGCTTTGTTTCTTCACAACATGCACCTTGGTCACTGACGTGTTTTTGCTTCTCTGGTCTCCACTTCCAGCTCTCTCCCACGCTTCCTACAGCTATAACAGACCTTATGGTACTTCTGCTGCACATCGATTTAATACATCAGCCAGAGGAATTAAGAGTTGCATATCCACAGCACCTGCTCTAAGCTAATCAGTTCTTGAGCCAAACCAAATATAAAAAAATGAGTAGATAGGTTTATTTATATAAGTATATATAAATAAAACCCCACATATAACAAACCATTCAATCTGAAATTTCAGGAAATTAAATTAATGAAAAGCTAATGACAGGTTCACAGCCCAGTCATTAAGGCTCTTGTATTGCATTTTGCCTGTGCCAGAATACTGATGCAGCCCCAGAGACCCCCAGGTAGCTCAGCAGGTGGCCGTTTATCATCACTATTATTACGGCACCTCTGAGCTCAAGCCTGGGTCAGGTCCTCACCGTACTCAGCACAATACAACAGAATGAAGTGGCAGTGCATTGCAGCACATACCTCAAAATGATGGACCCAGAATTATCTCAAATGGACAAAATTGGCCGATTTTGATGGAATTAGGACACTACAGTGCATGCAGTAATTTGAACAGTGTGTTTTAAAGGCTCTTGTTTTTACAAAGCTGGCTAAAAATATGCAGACACACAGAGACGTGCACACATACTTTTATCTACACCTTTGTGCAAATTGTCAATATATACATCCATCATTTTAGCCAACAGACTATCATGAATAGTTTCTCATCTGCTCAAAAACAATGAACCTACTTTCCTTCTCCTAACTTAATTATATTACACTCCCCTGTGCACTTTGTATTTTTACAGCAGTATGACTGCCGTAAGCTGGAGATACCACTACTGATTCTCACAATTTTGTCACAATTCCCATGGTACTTGGTGGTTTTTTTTTCCCTTAAAGATATTACTAAACTAAAATTAAAATAAAAAAAGCAACACTTTTGGTTCATAAGGTGCTGAGGAAACCCTTGAAAACGCAAAGCCTAAGGTCTCAGCAATACAGGAGGCAAGCAAGCGAAACCTTCCACAAAACCTTTTTTTTTTTTTCTTTTTTTTTTCCCTAAAATCTCAGGATACTGAATACCTAATTGACAATTTTGAAAGCTTAGATTTAACAATTCTTCTCGTGATTCCAAAATGAGTAGTTGTCATGTGTTTTTTACAATGATGGACACAGCTAGTTTTTTTACATGTCACCCAGCATCCTAGACCACCCTTCCTGCCCCCACTCCATGCAGCCAGGCCTTGATGCTGTAATTACATCTGCAGGGGATGGCCACAGCACTCAGGTAGGCACGGGGGCACAATATATCTTTTTTCCTGTGCGGGTCTTTCATGGAGGCAATGACAAGGGAAAACATTCTTTTTAAAGCAAAATAATTGTAAACTCACAAAATTTGGCAGAGAAACTCAAAGGAGGCGTTGTACCAGAAACTTATTTTCTGTAAACTAAATATAAAATTGACTCCATCAACTTGAAATTCTCACTTTCTGTTAAATTTCATAAAATTATTATAAGCTAGGAGTTGGGAAAGTTCCACACTTTACTGTCAACTACAGCAAGCTGCTTCTGAAAATAAGTCCCCGACTACACTGTGTAAGGGATAACAGAAGTAAGAGGCTTGTGTTCATGAATCATGGCTTGATTTTTTCAAAATCAGTAATTAGCAGAACACAGTGACCCAACAACTATTTTTTAGTGGCTGTGTATTCAAGAAGCAATTTATGTGTAGGTATTATTAGATGCATATTTAATTTCAAACCACAATTACACACAGTTTTAATTACTAAATATTAAGATACATTTTAGCATATGGTTTACAATTAGCATTTGTAATTCATGCTATAAACAATACAACTCACTACATTTATTGGTGGAACTTTACTTCCCACACATGTTCAATCACTTTCAATTATTCTGCTAGTAATCTATGACCCAGCAAGGTGCAGAAATGGTGTGCCTACGCTGCAGCTACTGGGTAACAGTTTCTGTGCATTCAAGCATGGTATTACAGACTCACCCTGTTTTTCTTAAACCTCACACTCACAAACATGCAAAAATGGAGATTAAAAACCTGCAGAGACCAATAAAAATGTTAGATGCTGTGGCATGTATTTGAAAATTGCAACCAAATTTTACTGGTTTTTATAATGAAGGACTTCCAAGCCACAGCCTGATTTTTATGGTGAAATGAAATTTGGAATGAAGAACAGGTTCGGCCACCAAAGGTTTGCAAATGAAAATGTTCCTCCTTTGATACCAGTTTCACCTGTGGTGGGCGTACTTGCTTCCTTTTCATGTGGAGTTTCCCACCAAAATGCATGCCCACATCCCAGCACCAGCCCTGCAGAGGGACGAGGGCAGAGCGGAGCTGCTGTTCCTGCGCCAGCTCCTCCAGTGGCTGCCAACAATGGCGCGCCTGGATGTGTCCTGCCCCGCAAGGCTGAACGCTTCCCCATGCCGTGCCGGGGCAGCCACAGCTCTTCCCACGGGATGCTACTGACAACCACGAACGAGTTCTTGCTTCATACCGGGTTTTTCTGGTTTTCTGTGCTTAATGCCAAGGCATCAGGTTTTCATCGAGAGCCTCACGCCACGACACAGTGATGAGCTGGGGATCGCGGTGATGACTGCAAATGATCGGGACAGACCTCGCAGCGCTGAACGTGCAAAGCAAATTTGAAAGATACTCCCTGAAAATGGAAACGCTTTTGGACTTTTTTGCTTGTTTTCTTTTTCCCTGCCAGCACAATAGAACGCAGAGGGCCCAGGCGGAAAAACCTTCATTACAAATTAAAGCCACATGCTTCACACTGCTCTCCTGCAAGAGGCACGGCTGCCGAAGGAGCAGCTGTGCAACAGGTCTCCACCACGACTGTAACCTACAATTTTATGCATCAGTTGACCCAAAGACTCTTGCATGGTGAGCGCAGAGGTAGTACGGTTGCTATATGGTGTAGCTGCTCCATCACCCTCATTATGTCCCCCCCACAAAGCATGAAAAGAAAGTGATCAAATATGTATTTGTCATAAGACAGTAATTGCCCATCAGCTGTTCAATTCTTTTTTTTTTTTTTTTGGAGTTCTTTACAATTACAAAGTGCCATATGGATATAAAGTTGAAGAGAAAGGAGAGCATAACAAAATAAAATCTTAGAAATTAATATTGTGATAAAACAGTTCAGAGTTTATTTCAATGATACCTGCTTCAGTGCATGCATTATTTAATTAAACTGCTTTCACTGGAGCTCAGATATCAAACCACCTCCACCAAAACCAGGTGTTATTAACCTTTGATTTTTTTTAAAAAACAATCGCACCACATTAAATATACTTCTCGGGTCTAGTTTTGCATGACAGATATGTGATGTGCCAATGGTTATATATTATATTCTTCCTCTCAGGCATGCATCTCCTGCAGAGACAGCAGACTACAGAAGCTGACCCTTACTGAGACCATCTTGTCTCTCTGACAAAGCTCCTTTTTAACTTCTTACTTACTGGTTGCTTCCTGTGATGGATAAAAACTTTAGCTCAGCTTGTGATAATTTCACAGGCCCTGAGCACCCTGACCCTGGAAGCCCCAAGGTCAGAAGTCAAGTCTTGTTCTGAAACATCTGTGTGCTTCATATTAAAGTAGAACAAAAGTGAAGAAATATCCACCAGTGTGACAAGAGAAACAGGCAAAATGGGAATGACACATTGGTCATCTGTTACCCATGCCACCTCAAGCCACTGACTGCAATGTGATGAAAAAACTCTCCAAGACTCCTTCGAATAAGCACTTTGTTTAGGAAACACTGAGAGAGGTCTCCAGCTGATTCCCACTCCTGCCCTGTGCTAACCGTACCGTATCCGTAGGTGTCCTGCAACCCAAACAACACGGCTTTACAAAACCTACAGAAATTCTGCTAATGCTTCACTTTGGACAGACAAGGAAAGCCAAGACAGAAGGGATGCTCCCTACCCTTCACTGCATCTGAGGAGTAACAGGCATGCGCAAAGCAACCCATTTCTTGCCTAGAGCTGTGATCATAAAAAGAATTGTTCATCTCCACAAAGCTGGCCTCTTATAAAGTTTTGCAACTATTTACCAACCTGGTAATAAAATACCTCTGGAAAATGACCAGCTGACCTGTTCTCAAGTCTCTAATCAATACATATCTTACATGTTGTAAAAATACTCTTCTAGAAACACAGGGAAAGTAAAAATGGCCTTAATTTCTACAAATTAAAAGGATTAACAAAAATGTTATGTTCTTAAAACAAGACAAGTGGTCCTACTCTGGATTCCTCTTGCTACTTAGAGAAGTACAAGATTGAAAACAAAACACTCATGCATGCATTTTCTTAACTGAGGCATTCATTCATCTTATGCCAGGCAGAAACCACTTTTACTAACTTTCGTGCTAAACTGATGTGTTACAGACAAAAGATGTACTTCAGCTCATTCCTGTGTCTATAAAACCAATTGCAATGTTCTGCAATATACGTTTTCACAATAAACAAGGAGCTTTTTTTTTTTTCCTTTTTACCACTTTTCTTCAATGAACATGTTCTGATTACACCAGCATGTCACAATTAAATCAGGAGCCTATAGCTACACTTAAAAAAAAGTACACAGCTTCAACAGGCAGCTTCATATAGCAGGTGGGGTCAACAATCTGCCTTCAGAGACAAGGGTGAAAGACTGACAAGCTGCATGTTCAGCAGTCCCAGCACCAGCGGTAGGGCAGCTCTACACTGAGCAGAGTCCCCTCCACCAGAACCTAATAAATGAAAAAAAAAAAGTCTTCCCAGCAACTTCTGCAGGCCTTTGTGGAAAACCTGCAAAACTGGGTAAAACCCCCAAATCTCCCCTCGTCTTCCAATATAGTTCCAATCTATACCCAAAAAGGTGCATTTGTTAATGTGACTTTAAAACCGTTTTTGTACATTCTCAGTCTTTCTGCCCCAGAGCACAAACCCATTGAGCGCTGCCTCTTGGTGCATAGCCTGGACACAGAGGATCTATGTGTTTTGTCTTCCCACAGTCTTTTGGGTTTGTGCACACTTGGGACCTTACTGACTAACCCAAAACCAGAGAAAAATGCAGTGACCTTCCAGTTGCAAAGAAATCCTCACAGATCTGTATCTGTTTGAAGTTGCTCCTAAATGGTTGCTTTCAAGAAGGTGATCACAAGGAATTTAGGAAAATCTGTGAAAGGCTTCAGGAAAGAAGGCAATCGAGAAGTCACACTTACCAACTCTACAAAGGCAAGTCCACCATAGCTGTGAGCAACAAAAACCACGTTCTCTGCAGCTGACTGGGAAATAAAATGGTCCCAAACATAAACTGCATGTTCTTCAGGAGATCCATTATCCTGCAGAAAGAAATTATGTTTGCGACAATTACCTTTTAAACACTGGCAATTCTGTCTAAAAGCAACATGTTCCTATATGATAAAGTGTTTTGTTAAAACAAACCTCCAATGAATATACTCCAGTGTCAAAAAAAGAACAGATTAATTTGTCTAAATAAAAGAAATTTAAGATTGCAATTTAAAGGCAGTAAAACTGTTGCTTTACTGTGGCTTATTTTAATAAATACAACAAAAATTATGCATCTGCAAAATTTTGTCTAAATACCATGATGGTAATTCAGCTAAACAGAGGCATTCAAAGAAATTATGAGCCACTGCTCTGATTTTCATTCTTTTGACAACTCTTTGTCAAATGTTTGTTCACTGATGGTTTGTTTAAAGTAGTTAAGCCTTAGTCTGGTAAAACAAATAAAAACAAGTAGGAACAATATAAATATAATTTCAGTCTTTACAATTTTTTCATATTATGGGCCAATGGAAATCTGCCAAAGATTAAAATTATGGTATTTGCAACTACCCTTTTGCATGCAATTTTTCGCAACTGTGGACTACAAGATACAGCACAGATAAAACACCTCTTGACTGCTCACATGTCAGCCATTACTTTGGAGTCTGTGGTAGTTAGGGGAGGCTTTTCTTATTATTATGGAACAAGAATTTGTGAACGCCAGTCAGTGTAAGCGTCACTGAAGGCATGGGGATGATTTACACTGATTTTAGCACACTCTCCTCAAACATGGGTGCTCTGTGCTCCCACCTCTACCTCAGAGGTTCTCAGAAAGCCCTGCACACTTCTGTATATTACTTATTTCCCCGGTTGTCTGTGTCGTAACTACAAATCTGTCTAGTCCCAGATGACGAGAGTAAGATGCTCTGCTAGCTCCCCTGCCCCACCAGGGTTTCACACCCTCAGCACAGCACTGCAGGCGCTTTCCAGGCTCTTTTGTGCCAGGAAGAGCTTATCAGTCAAGGTCACGTCATTTCCTAAAATTTGCATCCCTTTCCTCCTTTGCTGTGCTCCACCAGCAGCTTCATACCCCTGGGCGACTGAGATGCAGACCCAAAGCCTCATTTCCTTGGGGGAAATAAAGCACAAACCAGCAAAAGCCACTGGCAATCACAAGATGCTTATTATATAGTCTGCATTATTGTAACTTTACCAAGAACACTGAAGTGATTTAGGTCTTAGTCCCAGCCTGCAACTCAGTTTTGGGAATTTAAGCTCTTATGAGTGTCTAAAATCAATGGGAAGACAGACAACTAAATAACATGGTGGATTTAGGCTTTTACTTCCATTCTCACACCCGGTTTCCTAAATAAGAGTGAGAAGGCTAGAAATCTTTATGGATCTGGACCCAAAGCTTTTAAAACAATTATGTGCTTTTATATTTTTTTTTTCTCTAAGGTAGCAGCGATTAAAATGCATTTATCAAATTTGCCAAAAAGCACTGAAGGTATTCTTCTTAACCGTGGACAGATTCTGCTCTTGATTGACTATGACAGAACATAGTTTTAACTAATTATGTATCAACTATTGTAAACCACCTCAGCATGAGAAAGGGCTTATTTCCTTTCAACCCTGTTTGAAATTTGATTGTAGAGATAAGTAAGGGAGGTAAAGACTCCTCCCTTTCTGAGGAAAGTGGGAAGTTTTTCAAAAGAAATTGAATAAAGAAAATATGATTGACAGACCAGTTATTAAGATAAAGCTGAAGGACAACTTGAACTGGTGTTTCCTACGGAAAAGTGATGTACACTAAGTATGATATGTATGGGAAAGGCATATTAAACCCTGGAAGAGTTTTTAAATGACTAGTTTATCTAGAAGATTTACTTTAGTTAAATATGCAGTAGGTATATGTTTGTTAAATAATAACGTTATCAGTAATTCTTTTAACAGCAGTTTTTGTACAGGTACGTAACCCTGCTTTAACATTCTGACAAAAAGAGGTGGTTTCTGGTTAATATTGCCTTTTCAGGTATTTTATGTTACTTCTACAGGCTGCTGGGAAAAGCACACAATTTTAGGTTTCCATAAGACTAAGACAGCAGCAAGAAGCTTCTAAAGGATTCAGAAATTCAGCCCAAAAGAGCCTCCACCAATTAAAGCATAACCAGTGGTCTAGTAAACCGAATCATTAACTGCACAGCTTCACAGTCCAGTACAAAGACTCAATAGGATTTCATAAAGGCAATAAGAAATGAGCTGGAACAAGTTAGATATAGACTGTAACTACAGTTTCCTTTGTTACCAGTGAAAAAAAAAAGCCATAAAAAATGTCAGGATAAACTGTGTTGCTGTACACACTCTGCTAAACCCTAAACAAGGTAAGAAAAGCACATATGTGTGAGAAGGAGTTCGGGAGGAGTCATGTATGTCTAGAAGAAAAGCTCTTTCTTCAGAGCATCTGCTTATATTTTTCCCCTCGTAACAAGCCCATCTTTTAAACAGCTCAGATGGAGAATAAACCGGTGCCGTGTCCGTACAAGAAACATCTGGCTGCAGGAGTGGGCACTGCAGAGTACGGCCAGTCTCCTTTGGATTTCCAGTGGTGCTGGGTCCATCAGGATTAACCTCCTCTGCCTGGCCAGGGTTAAATGATGAGGCTGGATGCTGCAGTTTTAGCATGAAAGGTGACAGTTCGAGGCAGCTGTTGCTTTTCTTCTTTTCATCACAGCTAAATACAATGCACTCATATACCACCTTGCTAAATTATTTGATGCAGTAGGAGCTCCTTGGTCATGCTTTACATAATTATCTATATGACTGTACAGAAGGGGATGGAGACATCAGGCTACATCCCCCAGAAGGCAGCTGAGGCTGAATGCGTCCTCATTTGGGAAACAGACTGAGATGGAAAGGTGCTGGGAGAGCTGAACTTAAATTTGCAGCTGCTGAAAGTTGGTCACCTATAACCAGTAATTCTGGGTCTAAGGATGAGGTCTGATTCTTTGGAGGTGTGGAAGTCATATAACTGTGGGTCTCCATCCCTCTGAAAATCCACACCCCCTCCTACACCCCCATACAGAATTAGAAATAAAAGAAACAAAAGTTAAGAAGCTTGTCATGAGAAAAGGCCTCTGTACAATGCTTAACGAAAAGTAACCCCAAACCAGGCACTTACGGGGTCGCTGCTGCTAAGGTACCTCCTGACTGGAGTCCTGCACCCCAGCTCCGTGGTGCTTGGTGGGGGATGGAGCAGATGCTCTGAGCACAGAAGATGCAGCCTTCGCCTGTGCTCCCATCATGCAAAATCCTACCCGCCTCCATTTTTCATGGAACACTATCAGTAAGACTTAGCCTTTAATTAACTAATAAATGAAGAGACGTCCATGCCTTTTTCCTAAAAAAACACTGCATTTTTGCTCTTTTCACCAACAGAAATAAAACGAATATACCTCATTTGCTGTCAGTGCCTACCAATGCTATGGAGACTATCAGATATTGACCACCTGTCATACTTGCATGCAGCAAATCCCACCACTGAAGATTGCCTTGGAAATAAAGGTGGATAAAATCATTTAACACAAGTGTTGCCAAGGAATTTTAGATGGCTGATGTTATATTTACTCATTTTCCTGAATGCTAGAGGAGGTACACATTTCTGGAACCTGCTATAAAAGCAGCATCCACAAAAGTAATATAGAATATAAGCACCCAGGTATTAGGTTCTGATTCGGTTAATGACAGGTGCATGGGGGGGCTCATCAAAAAGATGCTCTTGCCACATGGACATACTCCTTTTGAATGAGAAAAGATCATCAAGTGTTTGCAAGTAGAATGAAATTTTTATTTCATTTTGAAGAGATGAGTATTCACAAATACTGGTTTAAGAACAGAACAGATTCCTTTTTCTAGGGATAAAGGGCTTTCCCCCCGGTATTTTTTAAACACTATCTCTTAACTAGGTATAAAAAATCTCTCATTTTTTAAATCAAAATAGCAATTGCTCAAAAACTGGTAATAAATGGTTAACAAGGAGCTTTTCATTTTAGTATCAAAGGTTTAATCAAGTAGTTCAACAGTACAGTCTATGAAAGTAATATGACAATGATTAATAAATTCATGTTTCTCGTATATATGAAACCATTTAATATCCAAGGGCCAGAACCTCTCCTACAGCCGCTGGAAGCAGCAGCTTGCGATAGGGAAGATGCTGCCGGTTGCTGATCTGCTTGGCCTCAGCTCAAGTCCTGGCATGGGTCAGGGATGTCATGGGCTGCTCCAGCCCAGCCCAGCTGGTTTTAGGGGGGACTTTACACCCAGAATGTCTAAGGTCCAAGCAACTACGTTGTTTCAGGGTCTATGCCACGCTAACAGAAACGCACTTGTATAAAATGCTGCTTGCTGTCTCTGTTTTGCTTTGAGAAAACTGGCTCGCAGATTTACAGCTCTCCTGTAATCGTTTTTAAGTCCCTGAAAACCCCAAATGATTGTGGGTAAATTCTCGGGCCATCCATTGTGCAAAAAAAAGGAGGCAGAGACCACAGATTATGGTCTGTCATTTTTCCCAGTATTGCTAGCACCTAATAGTTGAACGGTATGTAACATCTTAATGGCTGGGGCCATTAGGAATATGCAGATAAGCAGTGTGCACACAGTGAATACGGTGTTACGTTCTGTTGCATTCAAAAAACAGGTTGAATTTACTAGTGTAATATCACAGTCATTAATTGTTAAATACCAAGCTGAAGTGATGCAGCCACCGAAGCCTTATCAACTATGCCAGATTCTAACACCTAGACATTGCAAGGTCTGCAGTTATGATGGACTACCTGAGTTGATAACACATGGAATTATCTAAACAACATTTACATATTTGTGTAATTATTTCCTAAGGTTAATTAGCTCCTGCAAAGCAGCTTGCCCTTTGAGACTGCTTACCATGACAGGTTCACATATTTCCTGTTTCGATGCCAAATTTTACAATTTTTTTTTTTTTGAAGTAACCTGTTGCTGGAAAGTTACAGTTGGGGCAAGAGCTGGAGGCCTTGAACTACTGTAGGCTTTACTGGGGCAGAGCAGCTCAGATCCCATCTTAAAACTTCTAATTCACTGAAACTCAAAAAAATCAAACCAAGAAAATCAAATTAGTTTTAAGCTCCAGTGACAGCTCTCTCCTTTTACTTTGTTTTTTTAAATCAGGGAGTTGGAATCACATTTTTTTTGCGACAAGTGAAAAGTGAAATGCATACAAATAGGGAAATATGCCATACAACTGAATAGCTTTTTAACAATTTACTTGAAGGTGGTTTCTATAATTACCGCTTATCACAGCAAAACAATTTCTCCTTCTAGCTCGATAAGTTACTGTAAACAAGTATGGTACATGTGTTAAATATGGGTGAACAGAACTGCACACTGGCTGGGAGGCAGAGAGATGGAGAAGGCTCAGGTCTCTTGTCTCCAGTCCTTCCCTAGAGAGGTTAGACCCTTCCCCACCAGCAAGACCTTTGCAGTTCTGTACAGCTCATCCCATCGCCTCAGTGAGCCTTGGGGCACGCAAACTTTTGCAATCTCCCAACCCTTCTGAAAAAGCATTAAATTAAAATTGATATGTCATGTTAAGTATAACAACATAAACACGTAACCTAGAAGCAGCAGCCTGTGACCGAAACAATCTGAGATGAAATAGCGTCTTCAGTGGAGACTGGCTAATGCTGGTATCTTCTGTACAATAATAGCTGTATTTTACTGTACAGAAAACTCTGTTCTATTAAAAGCAAATTGTATGTTTGAGGGTCTGAAATGAACAGTGAAGGGATACAGTTTGTTCCCTGCTGCTATGCAGTTCTTGATTATCATAACCTGACTCACGCCAGCATCGTATCGTGCAGCACCCCTAGGTAATGGACCCAGTAAAAATTAAATGGATTTCACTGGAAACTCTCTAGAAAGCATCACTTTCACCAGAAAGTTAATATATGTATGTATGTATATGTATGTACGTGTATATAGAAACCAGAAGGCATGGGTGATGAATGCTGAAGACAAATGAATGGGGAAGATTTTAATACATGCTCCTGCAATGGCAGGATCTGTGGAGCTCTGGCCTAATTAGGTACTCAGTAAGTTAGGAGGAACTCTGCCACTTGCTGTAATACCAGCAGAGTTAAAAACAAACTCTTCAGTCCTTGGAAGAACCCAACAGCCCAGAGATGGGCATCTGGGGTTTGCCACCACTGGGAACAGCCCCTCTTAGCTCTGGCTCTTCACGTCCTCCCATCACTGCACTCCCTTCTCCTCTGTGCTACTTCACTACTCCTTATACGCTTTCCCTCCTTTCACAACCTCAAATTAAAAAAAAAGAAAAGAAAAGAATAAGGGTGATATCAAGTCTCTTTTGCCCTTTCCACCACACCACCTCCTGTTCTGGCACGGCCCTTTTCCAGCAGGTGCCCTCTCTTTTTCCTCCCCCAACAGCAGCCTTATGAGTACTAAATGATGCTCATCAACTGCTACATTTTCCTCGATTCTTCTGCAAATGCTTGCCTTACGCGAGACAAAACCTGTTCCATTACAGCGGAACATAATGAAACCACATGATGGCTTATTATCACCGAGAAGCTCCAAAACCTCACTGGAGGACAAGATCTAAGGGATCTGAAGGCAAGAAAGCTGGAACAGAAGGCAAAAAAATAGCCAGCATGTGATTTTTTTCCCCACAAAGACAGAAGCTGTGGTATTACAAGCAGAGAAGAGGAGGAAAGTAAGGAAAGGACAGGAAAAGAGTGGAAGCGAAGACCTTGTATTTATATTTTTCTGCAGCATGAGTACCTGAAGACATGACTTTACAGCATCAAACTCAGGCCATTTAACAAGAATTCATCTTTAATGGAGAAATTCCAATATGTTAGGAAGCAAATTCCAATATGTTAGGAAGCATCCCATCTACTTGAAAATCTTTTTCCCCATTTTAATCACAGAATTGAAAGAACCCTTGCACAGATATTTCTGACATGCATCCTGCTCCAGCCCAAGAGGTGATCACAGGAGGCAGCAGGACATTTTACTAATAGTAGAAATTGTATTTCTGCTTTACTTACTGAAATGGGTAACGCTAGTCCGTATGCTAAACTTACGGAGATACGCACACACGGAGAGAAGCTGCCTTTTGCAGAACTCTTAAGTAACTGGGTTTTCAGGAAGGATGGTGATGGACTGCTGTCTACACTGGGCAACTGCAGCTGTAGGAAATGAGACAAAAGGATGCTGTGCAATACAGCAGATGAGGGTAACAACATCAAGATCACCTCAGCAGCAAAACAGCGGTGACCGGGGGGGAAGATACGGCCCCAAAAGCAATGGTGGAGACAATTTTGTAACAAATCTTAAATCTGACAACACATGTGTTGGGAATTCAGTTCAGCAGGTCTTAGCAGGTGTGCTGGGAAGCAAGGACAATGACTGAGCAGTGGGTCAAGGGAGTTACGTTAGTTGCTGCATCCTGAGTTGACTGAGAAAGAGATGGCTTGAAAGGAAACAAGAGGGGAAGAGATAAAATCATAACAACTGATGCTTTGGCCTTGAAATTTTGAATGGAGGACATGTTTCTTTCCTCCCTTCTTCTATGGGCTCTGTATGGGTTTTATTTACATACTTTGCCCCATCACAACAACAAAACCCAGCAGGATTTGATCAGCCGTGTAGGTGGCAGAGTGGGTTCATGGTCACCAGCATCTGGTGTAGCTCTACAGAAACACGGAGCATTCAATCTGCAAACGCTCAACACTGAAATAATGTAAATACATTATTGGTGAGTGAACGTTATTTAATTCAGCAACTGTATTGATATGTATTCAAAACCAGTCACATCGTATTTTCCCTTACTTATGACCTTAGCAGGGATTAAACCAAGAGCCCTCAGATGTAAACCCACCAGTCCCTTCCACTTATCTGGCAGGAATAATTGGGGAAATGCAAAGACCATATTATCTTTTTTAAGGGCACTTTCTGAGATGGGGGCAAGATATATACTGTGGCAGTAGGCAGCAGCTGCTTTTGAGACAGAAGGAGAGACCAGGTATCAGAGTAGTGAAGTCTGGTCGTTTGCAGAGTTGCAAATATAAATAGCATTGCTGAGGTTATTATTTGGCACATGCCTTCGGAAAGCAATATGGCAAAGTGACTTAAGGTTGTGTTTTTCGTATTACAGATCTCAGTCTTATTCCCAGACCTATTTGAGGCGATTCCATGTAATTCCTTGTGCCTATTTTATTTGTGAAGTGGGCCAGTGATGGAAGTGTTCCCTATACAGCTCATGAAGCCCTAGAAATAAAGATGTTGTGTGTATAGAGTCAGCAGCAGAAAGGAAGACCAGAAATCTTACATATTGCAGTTAAATACACATCATATTAAATGAGAGAGCAGTCCCACCTCCAAAGCTCCCAACAACTCATCAGGAAAGCAGGCAATCTTGACAGACCCGCTAACTGAACACGTATTACATGAAACGTGCCGTATCTGGCGTATCTAATACCTAAATAAAAGATGTAAAACAAAAATGCATCTGGCAGACTGAGACAATATTTAAACTGTCACCATCAGTGGAAAGGGGATGAAGGGATGGCTTGGGAGGATGCGCCGATACCCGCGCTTCCCTATGGCTTGAACTGCTGAGATTAGGTTTAAAATGACAAGTTTTAGCTAATGCAAGACTGATGATATCTAGCCAGGTTTTTTACATTTCATGTTCTGGCTCCTCCCTGGGGCCCCTGTTCTCCCCAGCTCCCACTGCAATTACCATCCAAGACGACTTTGGATCCTGTCCCACTTTTCCCACTTCAGATGCAAGCTGGGCTTTCCCTGGTGAGGGTGGTCAGGAAATAAAATTCAGACGTATGCTATATATATGTGGGAACAGAGGGAGCTTGGATCCTAACCTCCCTCAGGGCAGCAGGAGGGAGCTACTTTTCCCCTTTATATCCAGCTTTATTGCACACAAGAGAAAAAACCGAAGCAACTCCAAGCCAGACAAGAGTTTTCCCAGCTAAGCCTTCAACTAACTCGATTTCCGACCAACAACCTAGACCTGCTTCTGGACTAAAAAAAATCCCAAACCACTCCTTCCTCCCATTTCCAGAGTGCTCCAACCACCCCTGCTTGGTGAGGAACAAGCTGACCGTGGAAACCAAAACGTTCTTTCCACCCTCCTGGCCACGGGACATGACTCCGATCCCTCATTTATAATATTTCAACAGGCAAACAATGGCCCGAAACCACAGACCGGAGTCGTCAGCGCCCACAGCTATTCTTCACAGAGGTGCCAGTGGTCTCAGCTGCCTTAATGCATCGCTGATCTAATACTGTATTTCAGTTTTGGCAAATGCAGGTCTTCGCAGGAGGCCTTCAGAGCGCTGGCACATCAGGACCATGCAGGTGTTACAGCAATATACGAGCATTTTTAACAGGCTGGGGCTGCAGGTGGAATTTCTTAGCTCTGCATTTGAAATGGAAGTTGAGAGCAGTGAGCTCGGCTGCAGATCCGTGCAAAAAATACATGCACAAAGCAGCAAACTTTACCTGTGTTGTTCAATCCGCAATGGCTCCATGCAGCAAAGGCTCAGCCTTTTCGCACGGTGAATGTTTTCTGCTGCGAGGTTGCTGTGTTCAAACGCCCTCCCTGTTTCTTCAGATTTTTGTTAGGGAATTCGAAAGACTTTGTAACTTGAAGGGCTTTGCTGTTTACAAAGTAAACCCCAGATCTCAGGCTAAATTAATTAAGTCTCGAATGTTATTATAGCATCATCTCCCTGGCTGAAGTGTCTATCTGCTTGTCAGTCAGGGTAAGACAACTTTGTCAGGCTGTTGTTCCAGCCTGGATTTTCCCGTTTCTACTTCTGCTGGAGTCTGGCATGTCCTGTCATCACCACCTAACTGTCTTCTGGTAAAGCACAGGAAAGGAGACCGCAAAGAAGAAAAATTAAAACAAAATCAGCTTCCCAGTGGCTTTTAATCACCATCTCTGGCCAAAGCTTGGGGTTTGCCATTTTAAATGATGGGTTGGTTAGTTTTTTTTAGTGGCCAGTTACTTAATAAGCTGGAGAGCAAATAGTTAAAAGGTTTCCTTCAGAGCAGATCTTGCCCCTGAATATCTGCAGTATTCTTTCTGTTTATATTTTTTCCAAATTGACAGTCACGGTAGGAGTCGCCCAAGCCATTTATTTTATCATTAGGACAAGAATGTAAATAAACACAAATATGACATTTGTCTTTTTTAGTCTGGGGACAAGAACACTGCTGACTCACCAAGAGGAAAGAGGTGCAGAAGAGAATAGGAGGAAGGAGGGAAATGAATCAAAGGAAGTTTTACTTTAGAAAAAAATAACCAATTTCCCTTTCAGCTCTCTGACCGACCTTTGAATTTTTGCTCTTTTAGTATTTTTTCCCCCTTTCCATATAACTTGCAGCATTCCAGGTGAAGGAAGCCAGATTTTGAAGTAGCATCTTTTGGCAAACAACTTGGAAATTCTGTATGGGAAAACTCATCAGACTGGTTGTGTGGAAGCAACTCCTCAGACCAGTCCGGTCTACATGGTCATACCACAGCTACTGAGAAACACCTGCACAGTTTACGTGAAAATCCCCATGCCATGGTGCCCTGAGCATGGTATCTGCCAGCCCCTGCAGGTGGACTTACCTATTCTAGTTTAAGGAACAACGGCAGCAGTTTGGCCAGAGAGACCCCAGTTGGTAACCCCCCCCTCCCAAGACTGGGGCAGTTGCATTTCAGTACCCTGCTGCTGGTACGTATCCCCTGCATTTCACATGCATCTTTTTTATGCCTCCTCATACTTTCTCCTTTCCAAACTACTTCATCTCATGGATCGAGATTCTGCCCACAACATACTTCTGTCTACTGTAACGAACATCACCAAAGGCGTCCTTCTGTGTGACTGAATTATGGGAACAGAAAAGTATTTCTAAACCAAACCGTCAGGTTGTATCTTTGCAGCTATCTCACCTACCAGCTCTGCTTCTGGCCATTAATAGACTAATTGTGGGGGCAAGTAAATAAAAAATGAATACAGTACTTTTACAAAAGGAATTATACTTGCAAGACAGAGAGATCATGTCAGTTGTTTAAATGACTACATTGCATTTTTCTAAACACTAAACCCAATTCCCTTTGAAACGAATGTATCTGAAACATTTGAAAACTTGTAATGGAAGTCATGTAGAAGTGTTATTTTTCTATTTCCTAAAGTACTTAAATACCATTTTACTTTCCAGTTCTTTCAATCTGTTTATATGTTTTAATGAAAACCAGACTTTTTTTTTTAAACCATGCTATTGCAAGAAAAATAGCATTTTGGCCAAGAAAAATGCAGATTTCCCCACCACAGGAAACAATGAATCTAACAAACTTCAACACATTTAAGTAAAACAACAACTTAGTATTTTCATTAACAGCTATGGCTTCAGAACAGAGCTCGGCAGTAAAGTCTCTGTTACAGAGTTTGTGTCTCTTACACGCACTAAACTAAATAGAACAGCTTCGCGCCGTATTTTTCTTCTTGACATCTCTGTCTCTATTTATTATGCACACTCAAGAGCAGTTATTTAAGTGAAAGAAAGATTTAACAGGCTCAAAGCTATTTGATTTCTCCTAATAAAGAGAGCAAAGTGCTCAGTGCTTTAAGTAAACTGATATACTATTTATTTAATGCACAAAGATTTGCTGAAGTGCCTTAATATGCAGTGTACTATAATTAATTGTATTTGACGTAACTGCCATTAGCTTATAAAATAATTACCTAAACAGATCACAAACACAATGTTAAATTCAGATTTGCGTTTTCCTTCGCTTCTTGTTTCGACAATCTGAAAAGTTGAATGTTGAGCTATTCAAGCCTTAACTCTGCTTCTCTGCTTTCCTGTCCAGACCCACCTCTGCTATTTTTGTTTCACAAAAAGGCAAGCTAGGAAATGATCTTTAATCCTGACGAGCAACCTCAGGACTTGCTCGTTCTACCTCTGGCTTGAACCCTGCAACTCCCTCACGCTGACCGTTCTATTAAAGCAGGCTCTTTCCTGCTCAGATTAGTGATGGCATTGCAGCAGCGGTGCATTGCCACCGCCGAAGATCATTAGACATTAGATCACCAGCAATTTTCTTCTAACGCAGTGTCGTTTTTTAACAACTCAAAACATCCAACTACATAACAGACAGCTTGGCTGTATTTTAAATTAGCACAAATGCTAAAGCCAGGAAATGTAATTCTCAGGATATCGGAACAAAAGGTTCGGAGAAAAAAGAATTCTTATATACCATAAGATTATCAGGACTAGACTGTCACACTGTGACCTTGCTGGCGTCTAGCTAATCTGACAATATTTGGCAGAGCATTGTTTCAAATCAATAACTAATTAACAAAGTACAAAAGAAGTTGTACTGTTTTTGAGGCTCCTTGTTAAAAATGGCTTTTGGTTGCACATGGGCAGAAAGGTCGCTTTTATGACATCTTCACGAGTCTTTCAACATCTTGCCACTGTCAGATTAAATTACTTTTAGCAATTAATTGTCATAAGTTAAAACAGAAGCACATTTGTTACAGCAGGTTGTCATAATGACATGGTGAGCAGTTGTTTTGATATGAATTTCTTCCACTGACCCTCTATCATATCTTAATTTTTTTGGTTGACCTAACTAGAAAATTGGGAGCAATCTTCTAACTCAGGCTGCACAGGGCAAACATTGGGGGTCTTACTGAGATTCTAGACTGAACAATAATGGAACAGAAATTCCAGAGATAACTGAAGACCTTGAGAATAGTATGTATCTTCTATAGAATATGTAACCTACAATGTCTGTCCCAGTGGGTGGGATAAGAAAAATAAACCCTCAAAAAACCACATGGATGTAGCTTTTGTTACTGTTAGAAATGGTCCTTGATGCTATTTTAATCTTTATTAGCCAACACCATGTGTTTGATGTGTTTTAAAACAAGGATTAAGTGGATCCAACGTCTGCAACTTGCACCCATTCAAACCCTTGCTTCGTTTTGGAGGTTTGGACGTTACTGTGCTTCAATTAAAAATAATTCTACTCTTTCAAGTTCCTTTTGTTAAACAACTCTGTATCACGATGCACGCATATTGTCCGCCCTGCATATTAGTCCTCTAACATTTGTCACGTTTTGTGTGAGTTTGCTACAAAACACTGCATCAGGATGAAAACAGACAACAGTTCTAACAAAAGCCCCCTGTACTTATGTGATAAATGCTAAACCCCATTTCAGCTGCCTGCTAGGCTTTGCCTTGCCACCCCATTACCAGAGCCTCTCTGAAAAAAAATCCAGTTTTCTCATCAACGATGGTGCAGAGCCAATAAAATTTATCAGGAAAAGATAGAAGCATTATTGATTGAGCAACTTCTCCTGCTTAGTATCTCAGGTCTTTCTTCTCTGAGGTCTGTTACCTATTGCTGTTGGGAGGGAAGAAATAACTCTGAGGGAGTAGCAAAAGCAAGATGGAGAGCACATCCATGGGGTGTAGGCAGCAATGCGCTCATTAAGGTACACAATAGAAATGTTAATCAAGACCTTAAGGAAAAGAGTGTGAGGAGACAACATAACCTCCTGTACTTGGGTTTGTGTGGCAAGGCTTTGGTAGCAGGGTCTGCTGGGGGTGGCGTCTGTGAGAAGATGCCAGAAAACCTTCAACCTTGCCTGATGGAGCCAACACCAGCTGGCTTGGAGATGGACCCGCCACTGGCCCAGGCTGAGCCCATCAGCAATGGTGGCAGTGTCCCTGGGATAACATATGGTAAAAAATGGTAAAAAAGCTGTGCAACAGCAGCTGAGAGGAAGAGGAGTGAGACTGTGTGAGAGCCACAGCCCTGCAGCCCCCCAGGACAGGGCAGGAGGAGGCAGGAGGGGCTCCCGGCGCCAGAGCAGAGATGCTCTGGCAGCCTGTGGTGAAGACCATGGTGAGGCAGGCTGTGCCCCTGCAGTCCATGGAGGTCCATGATGGAGCAGACACCCACCTGGAGCAGGGCAGAGGGTGAGGAGCCCTCCCTGTGAGGAGGAAGGAGCGGCAGAGACAGTGTGTGATGGACCGACCACAGCCCCATTCCCTATCCCCTGCGCCGCTGGCGGAGGTGGGGTGAGGAAGGCAAGAGTGAAGTTGAGCCCAGGAAGAAAGGAGGGATGTGGGGAAATTGTTTTAAGGTAGCTCTTATTTCTCATTATCCTGCTCCACTGTCAATTAGCAATAAGTTAATTTCCTGGTGTCAACTCTGTTTTGCCCATGACAGTAACTGCGGGGTGATCTCCCTGTCCTTACCCTGATCCACAAGCCTTTTGTCATATTTTCTCTCCCCCGTCCAGCTGAGGAGGGCAGTGATGGAGTGGCTGGTTGGGCACCTGACAGCCAGCCAAGGTCAAGCCACCACATCTCCATATTGCCATGAAATGCCCCTGTGCTTGGTGCTAGGGAATGAGGTGCAAATGAACAGGAAAAGAGAAGCAGGACTGACTCTGTCTTGCGCTGAGGAAGAAAAGAGATTGTGCAGAAGAATGGACCTGGGCAACTGCAGGATCTGTCCTTACTGGTGGCAGCAGAAAAGCTGTAAGCCCAAGATCAATCTGGGTAAGCTGTTTCTGGTCCTGGATGTCCTGCAGTAGCTGTTTAACTAGATCTTCAGGCTAACTGAGACTCTGGAAGAGCTCTGATAACTTTTATGGCTAACAGCAGTTGAATGCTGTTTAACAATCCACATTTAATATATTTTGCTATTTTTGTAGTTTAGCTCTGCTACTGCAAATGTTTCTGTGCTAACATATTTTAAATCTTAAATCCTGTTTAGTAATAAAGCTGACAATGAGTGGTAAGAACTGATAGTTGCCAGGTACCAGATGTCCTGGAAACCCCCCAAACTGTGATCACATTCACTGTGCCCAGCACCCCAGTACAATGCCAGAATACCCAAAACTGTCTCTCCACCGAGCAGCATGGATTAGTTTTGGAGGTGGCAACACAGGCAACTGCATGAGCAGACTTCTTCCAATGAACATCATTCACAGAAGACTGGACAGGAGTATCTTAAATAATTTGTAAGCCTTTATGAACGTGGGCTTATGAACAGGTTCAGGGGATGAAGCGAGACTGGGGACCTGTCCGAAGGCTTCAAGGCAACCTGCAGTTACTGCACTGGCCTGCAAATGAGATACAGATTCAGCTCTCACTTTGAAATTAACAGTGTAGACAAATCTTCTTAGAAGCGGTTGTGCACAGGCTTAATTAAACTGTTGCTCACTAATGCTTTAATAAAGTTGCAGCCCTTTTAATTCCACCATGTCTATCCTCTTCTAAACATACACTTGGCAAATAATCAATTTGAATGTCACAGGGTATTTTTTCTCTTCCTGAAACTCCAGAACTGCTTTGTAGTTTAAAACAACAGTTTGTGGACTCAAATTAACAATGTAGACAAAATTCTTTTTTGGCAAAGCAATAACAAAGGAGAGGGAGTAGGAAGGACATGGACAGTACTTGTATCCTTCCCATTATTCAAAAATGGGCACGCCAGTAACACCTGCAGAACATCGGTGAAAATACTCCTGCTGCTGCGGTGCTCTAAGGTCCTTCAGCAAATTTAAGTGGATGATCTGGCTTGGGGAATTTACTGATTTCTAAAGAAATCACAAATATTCTGCTCAACATGCCCATGTTAAAACTGCCGAGAAACACCACTCCCTGTCTGGAGGGGCTTACATCTTTCAAGGTGCATTTCTGTAGCAGTACTTGTTCAAGAGCACGTGGCATTAACCATGCTAACAGCTAGGCAGGCTTCCTGGTCTCCATCACCTGAGCCTGCTTTTAGTACGTGGATGACCAACCACAACGTCAGGAGTACCAAATGTTCTCAGACAGGGAAATACACCCCTCTTCACAGTGTCCACAAAGCCCCTCAGTTACCTAAATACTTTTTTGAGCACTGAGATGGAACTTAATGTAGAGCCACTGAACCACATCAGCTAGAGAGGACCTCTGAGGGTCATCTAATCCAACACCACGCTCAAAGCTGTGTCAGCCAGGACTGGTCACAAGTGCCGTGCCTGATACCTTTAATCAAAGGCAAAAAGAGCGAGCTCGGCAGTTCCACTGTCGGAGAAGTGTAAAGATGTATGTTGTGGAAGCTCCTCAAACCCTGAACCACATGCATTTGAGACACAGTGACTTTGAACACACCCCAGAGAGGTCCTGCAGATGACTACCACTGTGGGCACTATATGGTTTACAATATTTCCATGTCATAACCTTTTCTTTCCAACTTTTGTATGCTCTGTGGACCCCCAGCACAATGGAGGCACCTTTCACAACTGTGCTGTCTTTGTTGAGTCTAGCAGACCTGAATTTTGCCTGGTCACTTTATCTTTGGGTAGAAATAAGCACGACTTCATAGTGTTGTTAGAGAATCGTATCATGGTTATTTACCTCAATTGTAACAGAGTAAAAACAGAATCTGAACTTCCACTCCAGTGATGATACTGTCTGGTGTCCATCAGGATGAAAATCCCTTTAAATATCAGCCAAAATCAGACAATCAGTCAGCTGGGGTAGCTCAAAACAGAGAGGGAGAGGAACGGAAACGGTAAAATAACATGATGAACAAACAGCCAACAGCAGCAGAAAGGTATTTAAAACAAGTGGACTCCACGACCAAATCAGATGCTGTTATTTTAAGATCTATCACAGCAATAACTCATTTGCCCACTTAAGGCAAAGCTGCCAGAGCCTTAAACAGCATGCACCGTCTGAAAGCTTGACATATCTCAACGAGGAGGATTTCATACACAGCCAAGGTCTTCACTGGTAAGGGATTTAAAAATAAGCAACAGCCATTAAACATAAGCCTACTCTTTTTTGGCAGCCAGTGCAAAGGACACATGATGAATAACAGGATCCTGTCATCAAATGTGTTTGTTCATTTTTCAAACAACAGGAAAAGTGGAGTACCCAGCGGCTCAGAGAGGTGTAACTGCCAGGTGGAATGTGCGAGGGCAGTGACTTATCAAAGGGTAAGACCACAAAGTTAATTGCAGAACTTAGAAATCTTTCAAAACTACTTAACGCAGCCTAAGCTTTGCTACATTTCTTCATTACTTAATTCGCAAACTTCAAAAAAATTCCTCGGCAAACCAGATCCCTGAAAGAAAAAAATATCTGTCTTCTTAACGTCTACGTACAATTAAGGGTTCTATTTTCCCAGGTTAAGAGCAGAGTGGCTATGACAGAATTAAGCGATAATGTCAATTGCCCACTTTTCTAGGATATAGGCTGAACTTGCAAGATCCATGCAATCAGATTATTCAGTTACACAGCAGGTGGAAAAGATAGGAGATAGGAATGAAAAACTATCCTGGAAGGAAACACCAGTCTGAAAGGACAGACACGTTGCAGATGGTTATGAAGTACCAGGCGTGTTGTCTGAATTAGCTGTATTTTAAATATCTTGTACTATACAACTGGATGAACTGATTAAATCTTTGCTTTTGACGAAAAGGAAACTTTCCAGTCTTATCTATCCCATGCCTGCACACACTACGTCTCAGAGCCCACCTCCTGCCAAGCCTGTAGGATGGCAAACACGCAAGAACATGTGTAGGTTTTGTATGCTTTAGTGTAGGTAGTGCCCACGTGCACACACATGCACGCGTGTGTAAGGGGGAACTGGCCCCTGCAATTCACGATGTACTATAGGTGTAATGACTGATGCAAATTTAAGTGACACTAGATGATGTGTAAGTTGCAAAGTTAAGTCTTTTGGGACAGAGCAACTCTTCCACTTTCTCCCTAATTCAGTCAGGACATGACAAAACCAGAGGTAATATCTTTGCGTTTTTTTTTTTTTTTTTTAGAGGTGTAGAGGCATGGCAACCAGGAGCAGCATTTTATTAAAGAACTAAAAAACTGACACTTGGCTGGATGCATGGTGAATTATTTCAGCACATCCTGACAGCGAATGAAGGATCCCTCCTGCTATATGATCTAAGTGCAGAAGAGCAACTGGAGCCGATGCAGCCCTGATGTGCAGTCCCCATAATTACTCACACTGCTCACCAGAAACAGAAGCAGCGTGATTATATTGGTCAAGAGCTACTAACCCAGGGACGTCCCCTCCTTTCTGAATAACCTATTCAATATGGCTGTAATACATTTCTCACTCCACACTTTTGCTAAAAGTACCAAACTAGAAACTCTCAAACTGCTGCTTAAGAGGCCAGAACAAGCAAGGCTCCTCAGCAGACACCACTCCTGGTAACTCTAAATGCACCTTGGTCTTATTGTATTCAGTGGTTTCTCTCCAAGCAGTGCCATCTATTGGGAAAACTAACTAAAATTCGAGTATTACTTGGTAATAAAGAAAAATATAACTCTTTGTGTATTGACAAATTCACTCTTGCCAAGTACTGATCAAAAACTACAGAGACAGAGAATGAGAATCAACTGTTAAATAACAAAGTGTCGAAGAGTGTGGCTGAACAGCATGCAGCCCATTCAGAGGAGAAAACCTGCTACCGACCACAAAAGACGAAAAAGCATTTTTGATCAGTTTAGCATCAGCTTTTAGCCAGGGAGAGGAGGATAAAACAAGGATTCAGCTGAGAGAGGAACGGGAAGATTTCTCAAAATTTAGATGAGCTCGTGGCTGGAGATAGCATAGAACATACTACTTTAGGAAAGCCTTCTGTCTGGACACTATGAAAATGAAGTTAACAGCTCTGAAGTTGGTAAAAGGGAGTTCTCAGGGCGTGCTGATCAGCTATGGAGTTCACTAAGGCATAGCAAGAAAGGAGGTCATGACTCCGTTCTCCTCAGAGCTCACAATAAGGCATATTTCTTTGCCTGTACAGGGATGACAATGAGCTGATTGTAAAGATAAAACTTGTTCTTAAGAGGTAAATAATTCAAAACAACATTGCATGGCAAGTAAATTCACAAAAAGTAAGCATTTTACTTAGTAAAAGCCTTTACTCCTAAGGATTTTAAAACGTAACAAATGAAAGGGTTATATTAATTAATTTTCCAAACTGTCAGCCACCTATGAATTGCAGGGTAGGAACTGACATTTTTTGGGGGGCAGTTTATTCCACATTCCTCCATGCCACCGTTTCCTTCACTACTTCTAGCCCCTTTTGTCAGCTGTCACTGCTGCAGGCAGCCAAGCAGACGACAGAGGAACTATGAGATCTATCTTAATCCAAAAGCTGGATTTTTTTTTTTTTTAATATTTTTTCCTGAATTTTCACTTTGTTTTCTGTAGCATATGAGGTGAAAACAACGTCCTTGAACGTACTGTGCATCCTGTGCCCCGGTTCCCTGTCTGCTGACATTCATTTCCTAGGACTCCACAAATGTTGTTTTCCTGACCTCCACACATCGTGGTATGGTTCTTGCAACCCCCTACTCAATACCCATAGATATTTCTAGAGTGGGGTGGGAGGGGGTGTCCCCACAGAAAAGGGTTATTTTGCAACAGTACCACTCATCTTAAGATGACTATATGTATTTCTCTCGGAAACTAAATTTCATCATCTCTCACTGTTATCAAGGCTCTTATGGCTGACTGGTTCCCAAGAAAAAAACATGCAAAGAATCTCCAAGTTTTGCAAAGAAGTGTATGCTGCCACTTAAGCCCCTGCTAAATTTTTTTCTGCCAGTTCTCCCAAACACACGGTAATAATCTAGCATTAAAACACATGACTGCGTGCAGTACATTAGAGGACATTATCCCTGTTTTGGATATCAGCATAAAATATGTTATCCTTTGATTCTGTTGGATAAACAATACTTGCTGAGAGCAATCTGTACTGGCAGGAGGACAGACCAGAAGACCTATGAGGTCTTTTCAGTCCTTCGCTGCCATCACTCCACAATCAAAGACAGGCAGCGTCCAAGTACGAGAAGTTTGAGTAATTCAATTCACCTTTGCCTTCAACAAGTAGGTCCGCTTTCTGCTGAGCTAGTTTTTTTTACCATTAGCTTGCTAACTGGCCAGGTTTACTAAGCATGAATCCCATCTGAAAGGAAGGAGGACTCACCTGACCTGTGAGAGACAGTCTTTTTTAGCACAACAGGAGCACCGCACAGCTCACGGCGGGAGGAGAGACACAAGCTGGTTCTTTCTTTTGGAAACTCACACTGCTTGCCTCAAATTTTAGGAGCCGGATCTAACAAAGCACATTTTGTCAGCATCGCGTAATGAATGTTTGAAAGACACCAAAGCTAGATGGCCCCAATTTATTCCTTTTCTTTGATTAAACCATACTTGTGAAATGCAGAACAAAGAGAGGGTACGGCAGGAAGAAGAGCCAGTGGTGCTCTTGAAGAGATGCAAAATCTTCCTTCAGTGATTATCTGTGTCTCTGATTTCTCACTTGCTCAAGGAAAAGAAGACAAATATAACTTTTCTGGACTAGTAGATGCAAAACATACCATAAGAAGTCTTTAAAATCTCTGGATTCTTTAGAATACCTACTTTAACTGCACAAGCTAAATAGCCTATGCATAGATTATTGAATGCTGCTACAATTTAAACTCTACGTAATTCAGCTGTTTAATGCAAGTTGCTTGTTCACTGTGGTATCTATAGAATGAAATATACATACATATTCTTCCTGTTATATAGAGACTACTGTAGGAACCTAAAGCTTATCTGACCCTTTAGGAATGACGCAGAGGCCTGACTGGGGGTGCTCAGTGCCACTGTAGATGCTTTAGAGGTCTCCGCTTTGCCTTCCAGCTGCTCGGCCAAGCTGGTGGCAGGTCTCTTAGCAGTGCAGGTCCTGCAAGACCCTGGCCAGATCTCTCCAGGTGTCTCAGACATCCCGCAGCACCCAGAATGTCACTACACTTTTATGACCCAGCACCTGAAATGCAGTCTTTTTTATAAACTCTGAACGCCCAGTGGTGAGAAGAATAAAGCCATGGTGGTTTCTAAGCAGTTCTCATGGGCTTGCCAGCATGATTTTGCTGTTGCTTGGAATAAGATTTCTCAGGAACGTAAGGAAGTGACGAGCTTTGAAAGGTAAATACGTACAAAGCAAAACCATGTGTTATTTTAAAGGTCTGTGTAAAGTAATGCTGGTAGTTGTAAAATGGGGAAAATCCCCAGGCGTTGTGATATAAACATTGGAGTGAGTCTTTGGAGGTTCGAGCCGTGATGTCCAGGTCACCCACAGACTTCCTCTGTGCTGGAGCATGTCCCTTACCTCTTGGGAGCTATCTGCCTGGCGCTTGTCATTTTGTCTCTTCTGGTGGAATAAAGGGCTTATTAGCCTGGTCTCAGCAGCGCGCTAATGCAGTCATGCAGGCTCTGGACGAGAGCAGACGCGTGCCGTGCCAAGTCGCAGAGCAGGCAGCGGGAGCCTGTGCCTGGCCAGGGACGGCCGCAGGGCCAGACCCGCACAGCTGGCGGGACCGCTGCTACGCCGGGACATGGCCCCGTCTCCCACGCCAAATAAACCCGCTGCACCGAAAGGTCACCCGGCACAGGCGGACACTCTGCGGTGACCTTCAGCTGGGCGATGCCTCGTGTCAGCCCTGCCGAACAATAAGCAGAAACGGCACAACTGTGCTCCAGCGCTTGCCAGGATTTCCTGCCCACCAGCAGTCGCCGCGTACTTAACCGTGTATTAATAAACCTGCTTGTTGCCACTTTCTCCTAAATACTGGCACAAATTATCCTGATGCATCCATTTTTAGTAAAACAAATTAATTAGCTGCACATGATCTTTTCCTATTTAGTCTCTCACAGAAAACGGGGAAAAATTATTTACAAAAACTATGCCACATCCAAAATTAATTTGATTTCATTGATACGCTATCAGTATAGATAGCATTGTTACAGACTGTGCTACAGTAAAAATATTTGCATTAAGAACTATTAAAGCAGCTAAGCTCAGTGGAAAAAAAAAACCAACGGACAAAATTCCTAGCAGACAGGCCTAGGAAAGGCTTGTTTTGCCCTTTTGTAGGCAGTACGTTTTTTCAAAAGTACTTTTAAAAAGGCAGTACCTTCTTAAAACAGTACCCTTTTGCCCAGAAAACCTGACCCCATCAGTTGGTCCAATAAAAGTACTTCTTCCTACTTTCTTCGTCGCCTCTTTGATAGCCTTCAACTATTGTGGCAACAACATTATTGCAAATTACTGTTATTATAAAATTATGCAATTTATACTTTTTCCTTTAATAACATTTCAGAATCCATTCAGTATACTTGTTTAAGTGGTGAATGCTATTTAGAAAGGGATAAATACTGATTTACATTTCTAAGTGTCTTTTAACATAGAGAAGACACTGTCAATGTGAAAATCTGTAGGGAGTGGGAGATGGCTTGGAGGATGGAGGGAATAATCATGTCACATTTAAGCCTGTATGATCTGTTTCCATAGAAAAAGGTTAGAGATCAACAAATTCTCAGTTTAGCTCAGTAATAAATGAAGGTTGGCTAGGGTTTCTGGGGGGAAGCATTAGCCAATATGTACAGCAGCAGCCTCTGGTGGTCTAAGAAAAAATGGTAGTATCTATAAGTAAGGATAGAAATGTTTTTTTTAAAAGCATGTATGTATATATTTAGCTATTTGACTCAATCCTCCGTTCAACACATTAAAAACCAGATGCTTTTAAAATGATCTGCTGGCAATATGCTTGTTAAAATCTGAACAGTAACAGTATTAAAATTCATATGCATTCATTAGCATGTTATATAAAAGTAAAATGCTTTTGTTTAATCATTCCATAAAGGATTATAGTCAATGCTGATTATCAAGAAGTTTTTTCCCTCAGTTTGCATTGACAAAAAAGAAACCAAATTTATAAGATTGTTACTGAATTGATGACATTTTCTGTCTTCACTCGTGAATTCAGTTGGCAGATGTTTTCAAGAACAAAAAATTCTGTCTTATTACAAAACATATTAGGCAGGTTTTTCTGCCATAATGTTTGACATGATGTTTATTGCCCAGACCAAATCAGTCCCTTTAACAAGCTATAATATATGCCAGAAAGTACATTATTTCATAGTTAAGGAAACTTCCAGCATGAAACAATAAGCACTTTGATCTTTCAAGCACTATGCTTAATGCACTACACACTCCCATAGTCGTTTTTATTTGTACCCATTTTGTACAAAAATACAGTGCAATTTGAGATTTTGTATTTTAAGACTCTGCTTTTACGTGGTTTTGAGTATCTCAGCTTTTTTTTTTTTTTTTTTTTGTCCCTATGAAAATAAAGAAAATACTTCAAGAAATTCACTGTGGAAGACTTGAATTTTTCCAGTTCTTGGAAAATCTAACTGCACAAGTGGGGGCATCATCCACACAGCTTTAATTTGTTCAAATGGCATTTCCTTATCAGATCACAACAGTTCTCAGTGACCCTATGATAACATAACTGATGATATTTACTCCTATTATTTAACAGTCTGAAACAACTTCTCCAGCATATCTGACACAAACAAATTTTCCTTCAATGTTTGACACCTTCTTGTGAGGGTATTTTTCCTCCAGTCCCTCTGTACCAGTTGTCCCTGCTTGGCAAAGATGATGTAAGGCTTGCTCAAGTTTTTCAAAACTCTTTGATGAGTTCTTTATGAAACACATACCATCCTTAAACATTTCTGCGGCACGACATGTTTTGTTTCAAGAGCCCAGTGAGTCAAATGTACGCATTGCTACGCAGTAAGTAAGGGTCATATCTAAATTGCCCTTTGAGATTACCCCAAACCAGCTCCAACACCATACCGCCAGCAGCCCGTGGTTGCGGTAAGCCCGGCAGCAAGTCCCAGGGTGCAAATGAGTAGTGATTCCTGTTGCACATGTAATCCTACGGATGCAAGCATGGGAGGCAAGAAATACACTGCAAATATGCATTGAACCATTTTTCTTTTTTTTTTGCATCATGCAATGCCTGGACAGGCTGACAACTGTGCCTGTGGCCAGGAAGGTGGAGCAGAGCACACTATGCTCACAGCTCCTCTTGCAACCACCTACAGACTTAGCAGTTCTGCCCAACAGAGTAAATGGCAGTCTAATGGCACTCCCCAGTTTTGTTTCAGAAACGGGTAGGCAAGCAAATTGCAGTAATTTGTCCTGCCACACACCAAAGCAGAGATGCTTTTCATTCTGTTTAAAAAAACCTCTCTGTACTAGAGCCGATTAAAGAAAAAAATCCAAAGAATTCTTTTAGAATAAAATACTGACTGCATCAGACAACGCAATTTCAGGTAATATGCCCAGGAAAGGAGACCACCACCCACACTTTCACTAGAACTTATGCTACTTCTTCCCTTGTTTTGAGAAAAAAAACAAAACCAAAGAAAGGGAATGTCAAGTCATAATTGAGGCACAGAGCTGCGCAAAAAAGAAAATGGGATGGAGTCATGCATTTTGTGTTTTTGGGGTCAAACCCCTGAAACCAAATTTCATGCCTCATCAAGAAGAAGAGCCACAAGAAGGTGGAATGGCTAAAAAGGTATTAAAAAAAAAGAAGACCAACACGGTGACTAGATGTCTTTCTGGGCAATACAGCAACACTGACTTCTGATGGACCTTGAGACAAGCCTGGCTGCCTGCCTTATAAAGCTGGGTCTGGCCGGTAGGCAGAATGGCATCCCTTGCAAACAGCAGTGGACAGAAAAAACAGTGCGCTTTGAATATGTATATGCACCCTTTTGTTTCCCATACTCACTAGCGAGATATTTCTCAAAAGGAACAGTAATATTTATGGTGTTAGTGATAAACTCACACCCAGGTTACAAACCCTTTTAAGTAGCCAGCAGAGCTGTATTCCTCCTACAAAGACTGTTAAACCACAATTAATAAAACATTAAAATCTAGGATGATTCTCACATGTCTTTTGCTGGATTTTTCTTTTTCACACTGGAAAGGCATATACATTTTTACTGTTTTATCTACCTTGTGGTGTTTCTGACGTTTTACTATTGAATGAAAATGCTAACTTTCACAATAAGGGCTATGGAAATTGCGTGACTCAGTCTTGAATGTATAATGCACAGTATGTATATGAAGCAGAATGTGTCAAAGTGCAAATAATATTGTTTGTGCCCCCTGCAGAATTAGAAATCCTCGGGTAGCGCTGTTATAACGATCCCATGCTGGTAGCATTACAAAGTGCAAAGGTTCACTGAGTAAGAAAAGAGCAAGGGACAGAGTTTCCTCATTACGCCATTCTCGAACTATTCTAGCTTAAATATTTATTAAGATATTAATAACTCGCCTTCTTTATCTGCCTTCAGAAGTTCAGCTGAAACACAATGGATGGCTGCTCATATGAAAACAATATATTATAGGGTAAATCTGCTACCACACAAGATGAACACCGGTATTTTCCACAACACATTATTAATTCAGCAGGTAATATGTTAAAAAACTATCAGGCTATAACCACTGCCTCCCCAGTACAAGCCAATATAATACAATAAATGCATGCATGACATCTGAAGCTGATAGGTTGCCTAAGCTGCACTAGAAAGTGTTTCTTATGTACACCTCTGTTTATAAAATCATTTTTACAAAGTCTTCCTTAAATCATTCTCTTTCTTGATAGCACCAGTGAGCTCCTCTGGGGTTTATTTGAAGTTCCCCTTTGAAATTAGAAAGGAATGTTTTGTAACTCTTCCAAAACTTCACGTTCAATAAGTGACAAACAATATCAATAGAATAAAGAGCCAGAAACTCTGTATAAACTCTTGAATGCCATCTCGGTAATGTGTTTGTTTTTAAAAAAGCATGCTGTTTGTTAGGCAATACGGACAGTAAACATATCTATGCATCATTAAAGAAGGGCAAAAGAAACTTACTCTAATATACATCTGCATAGTTTCTTTTTCTTTTTGTGGATTTCGATACTTTTCGTAGAAGTCACGTCGCTTCTTTGTTTCCTTCTGGATTTTATCTTTTCTTTCCCTCTTTTCTGCAGGTTCATCTGAGCTATCAGAAGACAGCTGTACTTGGGCTTTTGTCTTCTCCACTTCAATATAGTTCTCATTGGGATTCAGTACTATTACTCCATAGCCTTCCTGTTTTAGAAGAGAGAGAGACACACACACACACAAAAAGAAGAAATATGAAAAGGGAGATTTAATGCTTGAAAATGCCTTGCACTTACTTTAATGCTTTTAAAAACTTTTGTATTTATTTCAGTAACTTCACACAACATAATTTATAGAGGGGTATTTTAAGAATATTCATTTTGTTTCATTTCTGTCATTAAAGGGATATTGATGTGTGAATGTGTCTGTGCATGCACTTATGCTCATACACATCCCTCAGCATCAGAAAAGTTGCCTGTTTTACCTTTAAAATAATTTAATATGTTGTTTTATTCATAAGCACTTTATATGACTTTTTGAGAAAACAGTAGGAGAACTAAAAGCAAAATATTATTTTAAGAACACCACATAATGATGAATAAAAAGCTTATACCCAGCCAACAAAAACCTTTAAAATAAAAAGGATGTAGGGATTTCATATATATCTATATATATAAAATAAAATAAAAGAAAGCATGTGAAAAATTATTCACTGCAGTTTAAAATAGTAAAACCTTTTGTCTAGCTGACAAGCAGCATGCCATGCAGAAGCCAATAGCAGCAGTAGCAATGAATCAATACCAAAACCGATTTAGTGGTATTGCTTACAAGTCAACTCTTTTACTTTGAGGATGACTTTTAAGTACATCTTTAAATCTGCTCTAAAACTTCACTGGGATTATGTCCTGTATTCAACCAACCCAGTGAAAATTCGTGACCTGCAGGATGCTTTTGAGCATACCAGCTGCATTTTTGTGCCTCAGAAAATGAGCCGGTTGAAAAATACATGAATTTATGAATGAGAAATAAATCTTGAATAAATCAGCCAATCATTTTATTATGATTTTTAAATGATGGCAAATCACAGAAGAATTGTAACACTCGCGGAAGATATAATCGCAAATGCAGGGAGAAAAAGAGAAGCACGTGCATTTAACAGATGAGTCCTTAAAGTTACCATGGGTTCCCAGTCAAAATCAAGCTGTCCTTTAAAAGTAAATTTTGATAAAGACTTACTTTTTGGAAACGTCTGTATTAATTACCTAACTGAACAGCTTTATTCTGGCTTTTCACTTGGTGCTGCGTTTTACACTTGGGCTAGGCACAAGGATCAAAGAGGTCCCGATACCTAGCTGGCCACAGCAAACCAAGCCCACGCCAACAAAAGATACTTTATTTGGGCTTGCTTTATTCTAATCTGTAGAGCCATTCACAAACCTTGTAGTGCATTGTGGCCACTGTCAGGTAGACAGATTGTCACTCGGTGATTTTCTACAGTTGGACACACTCGGCTAGTTATCAAAATCGCATCTGAAGGGAGTTCCTACCCCTCGTCCTTGTGCCCTTCTCAAACGTCTGCCGTAGCTTCTCCTCCCACCAAAAACCAAGTTAAAGGGCATGGTTGCACTCTACTAAACAGGGTGAAATAGAGGCATTCAGGACACTGTCTCTGGCGTAAGGGACGTAGTCAAAAAAGGTCACCATAGGCCAAAGAGAAAATTGCCTCCTTGCTAGATGCGGCGCCGTGAGTAAGTGGTCTGCTGTCATGTCGCTCCCCTGCCCTCCCTGCTGAGGGAACTGAACTAGGAAAAACATCGACAAACAGGCACATAAATAAATAATCAAAAGGGGAAGGGCAAAGGAAAATGGGAAATTAAAGATGGCAAGGTTTAGCATCTACCCACGTCGCTGCTGGTTACACTAACACACAACACTGTGCTGTCAACACATAGCATGTCCAACGCGGAAAAGTCAAAAAGCCCCAAACCCGTTGCAGGGGAGAATTGCCACTTACAGACACCCCTAAATTACACGCCTTGGACGAAAGGATGGGTTTCGGTGCTCACTAGTGGCTGAGCAGCACCACCTTTCCACGGTACATGGCAGGCTGGTGGGTTTGGGGCTCTCTGTGCTGTTCATCTCCTTGACCTGCTCGTTCTGAGCACAGACGTTGTGCGTTATCGATTTGTTTGGCTTTCTATGCAATGCCAAATGCAAAATTCATGTGTTTATTACAGGTCTACAAGTGTTACAGGGATATGAAACTCTGTGTCCACTTTAGGCTGACCACAAAACAGACACATAAATCATCAAAGAAGTAGAATTTGTCTAAGTTATTGATTATGTAAGTGAAAATTACATGACTCATTTGTCCAATTTTACGAGGACACAATGTCAATTTTTCACATAGACATCAACAGATGAAATATGATTCCATTTTTAAATTCACTATTTCATAAATCAATTAAAGGATTTTTATCAATTATATTTTAAGCAGTGTAACATGTCTCCCTTTACATCTTCTTTTTTTTTAATTTCTCCCTGATTGCAAGCCTTTCCTGCCAGTACATTTAAAATAATTAGTAACTGAGATAGGTTTTCCCATAACTGAGGAAAATAATTAAAAATCTTACAATTCATAAGGCTTTCTCTAGGAAAGTAGTCTCTTTTCAGACTGTTTTGCTTACATAATGTAGCTTATTTCCCTTTCCCTCATGCTTCTGCATCCTAAATGGCAAGATGTAAACAATGGCACCACAAAGAAGACCTGACAGTAAGATGTATGAATCAACACAGAAAACCAAAACGACTGGTAAAATCGTACCCAGTTACCACCTTTCTCATTCAGTCTTACTTAGCCCAAGCATTTTCCACTGAAGAAACATACTCGGCTCTAAATAACATCTATGCAAACAATGTGGCTTTTAAGCTCAATTAGGTTTTTTAAAAATGTATTTCATGTGGGCATAGGTGCACCATTAAAGTTCAGTGCAATCAGAAAATTAAAACAAAGGTGGAACTCCTTGCTAATGCATTGGGGTTGAGCACAGAGCAAGTCCATGCAAAACAGAGCACACCGGACCACTAACACCTTAAAAGCAAGCCTTTTGCAAGCTTTAATAACAGGCAAGATACACAGTCTTTGGCATGACTGTTAGGCAAAGTCAAAATCACATTCATTAAAAAATAGCTTTTTAAAGGGAAGTAGTGTTCAGAAGCGTGTACCTCGCTCGCAATGTCATTAAAAATATCAGTTTCAGCTACTATGAGCTTACAGCATTATTAAGATGTAGTGACCCATGATGTACTGTCATCCAGGAGAGTTTTTAAAGCTTGCCACCATTAGTAAATCAGTAGGTGTGTTTTCAGCAGACTTAAGAGTAGAGTAGTTCTCTCTTGTGTGTCCAGTGCACACAGAAGGAGAAACCTCTCTCTAAAGGGTAAAGTTTTTTTCACAGCAAAACGCTGAACTTTGGGACGACGGCCCCCCACCCCCCAGTCTTCAGCTGACTGAACCAAGCCAAGCCCCATGCCCTACCACATGTCTGAGAGAATGCAGATGTTGCACAGAAGCCAAGGTCTGCCTGCATCCCCCATTAGTGTATCTGTGATGAGAAGCAATAATCAGGACAGACACTGATAAATACAATCCCAGCCTCTAATCCCTGAGTTCAGTGGATACAATTACAGCTTCTCTCTCAGACAAAACCACCCAATTAACAGCTATTTCCCCAAATTTCAGCGCTTAAAGGCAAGTAATATGTAATCTACACTTAACTACTAGCATCCTCCAGGTAGCTGCTCCTGGGGGTAGAGGACTGTATGCAAACGCCAATTTCAGGTTCATAAACACAAATACAATTAATGCTTCTGGTTGAGCCAGCAAACGATGGCAGAAGGAAAAGCAGGCGGATAAAATCAAGTGCTGGAAAGAATCATGAATCTCGTTTACAATACCTTTACTACAAAGCCAGAACAACGTAGAAGGGCCTTTTCCACTGTAATACATGGGCCAGAAATGGAGCGGTACTTTCTGCCTCTCACTGGAAGTTCAAGCGAGATGTTCGAAACGAAAGGAATACTAGAATTATTGCCTCTGATAGCAAGAGTCAGGTTAAAAAACACAGAGCCCCAAAGTATTTGAGGTACATTCAAAATCTTTTGAAATCTCCCCTGCCTGGCCACATGAATAATGAGCTGAAAGCATTCGGCTCTGCATATTAATCCACCAAGATGGGACACCATATGTGACCAGAGAGGTCAGGGCTGGAGAGGAATCTTTTGACCTATGTAACTATCTTTCTGGACTGCCAGCGCGGGTCTGTGAGAGATCATTTTCCTAAGCTTTATCAACCTGAATTTTCAGGTTTGCTATGTGGATTGCTGGCGACAAGACCGGAGTTAATTCCCAGGGGAAATGCAACTCAAAGTGCTCAGCTCTTAAACCTGCCCGTGGTTAAAGCAGACACAGCGGCGTCCATTCATCTTTCTGAAAGATGCATGCTCTGTTCATTGCCCATCTTTTCCATGGGAAGGGTGCATCTATGTCACTGTTGCGACATCGTAGGTGCAACAGTGGGATGAGGTCATGACAACCAATCAGAAGTCACTAGTGAAGCGTTAAAGTAAACATAGCTGTTGGAGATGCAGCTCAGCTTGAAAAATGCCCCCTCCATTATTTGAGCAATTTTCTCAAGACGTGACCTGAGACTGAAACGCCTGAAATGTCAGTTGACTCCGCTTTCTGTTTCCACCCAATGTACATTTTGGCAACTGCACCCTGCTAACACTTTGCGATATTTCCACCCCGGCTACACCTCGGCTGCCTGAATTCCAGCACTGTGTCCAAGTGTGTAAAAATGCTGTGTTGCTGCCAAACACACATTGTCCCACGAAGTTCCCAACTTAAAATAGCTCATCAGGTTAGGCAGGAAAAGAAAACATGCCACAGAAAGTTTTTAGAGGACCACCTGTTGTCTATTATTTTTACATAGTACTTACTCATAAATCATAACACAGGGTAATTAATCAAGCTGTCAAAGAGAAGGTCAGAGGTTATGTGGGGGAGTCAGAAGGTCATGCATGGGCTGATAGAGGTCAGGGTCACACCACATTCCTCATTATCAAGTTGGGATGAGAGACGGCCCAAGCAAACAAAAGTGAAAGCAGATGGAGAAGTGAGTGGATAAAAAAAAGGAGAAAATTTCACAAACAAAAAGTGAAAGAAGAATGTCAGTTGCCTTCAAACAAGGAGGAGAATAGAGCAGAAATACATTGAGATGTTCTCAAAAGGTCTCACAAAATACAAAGAAACTACAGTTTGATTATTTAAATACACTTAATATAACTTTCTGCCCGATCTTTCTGCAAACATTAAGTGACGCCGCAAAACAGGCACGGTAGTTTTGGTTCCGTTTCACATCTTAAGTCAATACTTTCAAGGTGAATTAGACAAAAGGAACCTATTACTGTGATGAAAGCCGGTGGATACGTAAAATTGCTTCTAAATGCTTAAGTTTATTCTTGTTTATGGCTACAACCAACAGACGTTCAATAAAACAGTTATAACCTGTTTGAATGATGTATTAAGAACTATACTTTCATATACACAAATCTTCAAAAACACAAAGCATCATAAAAGTCCCTCTGGATGACACAACAGTTATAAAATATTCTGTCATTACACTGACCTGAATTAGATGCAGAATACTGTGCAAAATTAGCTGTCACCCTTTCCTCAAAATCTTTGTTAATCTCATTTTGAATGTTTGCAGCTTTATCAACACATGCATCAATGTCAGCTCCTTGGTTACTGAACCGCTGTACTTGGAAGAAGATATAATTAAAATGTTTTGGCACAGAAAAGGTGAAATTGTATCTTCCCCTGTTCCCTGAGGAGTCTGTAAAACATGTAGGATATATTGACAAACACACACCCTTGTCTAGAGCCCTGACACCCCAGGTCACCCAACTGCTATTTATTTCAAAACATTCACTTTACACTTACGCAAACTGTCACCTGCTGTGTTACTAACTTTTAATGGATATTAGAGCCATAAAAACAATAAACTCTTCATTTCCTTTCTGTTACTACCTTCTAATTCCTCACTGCATTAGGTCTGTCTCTTATCTGCATGCAGAACTGTATTCACCGTATTTCACCATATATAGCACCTTTACGCTGGGAAGTATAAAACATGCCATTAGTATGTTTTACTTTGCTATTTGTTAATTTCATCCCCAGCACAGCCATTCTAAACAAATGAATGTTTAAGGCTAAAAAATCCCCACCAGACAAGCTGTTGCCAAACTTTGAGTTTACTGCTGAAAAGTTTTGAGAAGAATTTATGTTTTACATCTATCTATAATTAGCAACCCAAATATGTCTATGCGTAAGATCTGCAATCCTGTTTTATGATTGTTTGTTCCCAAGGCCAAAACTGAATAAACACATCCATGATTTGTAAGGATTTTACTCCCTCGGTTGCGTACCGTATTCGTGATAGGGAGCTTCTGTGCCTTTACAAGCACTAATTTCACTAGGATTTTCAGCAGAAAATAATTTCTCATGGCGACTGAAATACAAGAAACTACGCTATAGCATTGACTTAATTCTGTCAATTAACAGAAAAGAGCTATATTCATGTTCCAACCACTGCCTCAAACGTTGTTTAATAAACCTCAGCCCCACCACCTCTCCCCGATGTGAGGTTCAGGCTATCTGGGGGAATCAGCGGTGGGCTGAATGGGAGTGAATCCATGCCAGCCACGCAGGCAGGGGTACAGGACCGCAAACCATCTGCCCACAACAACCACCCAGGCTGCAGTAACAAGTTTCTGCTCTTCTTCATGAGGTGCACACAGCTTTGGGGTCTGTACAATCTGTGAGAGAGTGAACCCACCAGTTACACCCAAGGCCTGGCATCTTTTAATGATACCTTACAGGAACCCCTTCTGTAAAAAGTCTGTGCTCTAGAAGTTCCCCGTCCTTCCCACTCCCCGTCCCCTCACTGTCTCCCCCCTTAAGAAGCTATTTTACTTCCTCTTCCAACAAAAATTTCAGAAGCTTCAGAGGGGTACAAGATCTCGAACAACAACCTCATGCACGTTTCACTTTTTCACTAAGATTTTAGTTAAAAGGTTATTCAGATTTATATAGAAATTAACTTTTTGAAAGCAATGCATCAGAAACAAGCATAAATCAAACGATCTTCATAAACCCCACACAAATAACAAGTAATTATTGGTTCTCCTTCATCTACAGGGAAACCCAAGCAGAACAGCAGTTAACCCTGTGAAAGTTATGCTCAAATGAGGTGCAGAGATGAAGCTGGACTGCGGGATTTTTTAATGCTTCTATGGTATTTCTAGCTGACAGCTGAAGTTCTTCACTGCAAATTCGTTTTCCAAACCACTTTGCCTCCTCCCCGAGAATGTCACAGTATGTCTTAATTATTCTCATTTGTACTTCATAATGAATACACCCCCAAACAGGCTGTAAGTATGTATTTTTTTATGTTGCACAACATGGAAAAGTAGGTGAATTTATTCTAAAATGCACCCCACTTCCTTCCCTTTTGTAAGAGTGTAGAATCTTTTTGTAAACATTTTCTCTTTCTGAACTGTAGGTATCTCGATGGGCTCAGAGGTTTGTCTGGATTTGTAACATCTTTAGCTTGCAGAAAAGCAACCCAAGGTGCCAAGTTCTTCTACTTTACCTTTCATCTCCAAGAATTTATATGTATTAAACCATTACAGAAAAAAGATTAAACGTCAATCTCTTGGAAGGTCTGTATTTCAGTACTGTAAAGGGAAAATACATCATGCACATAAGTGTTTTCTGTAAAATCTTGAAGTTATCCAAGTCTTGAAAGACAACTCCCATTTAGTGTTGAGCATTGTTTGTGACTGCAGTCTAAAAATCTTCTATCTAAATGACACGAAATTCGGTTGGTTTTAGTATGTGCATGTATTCAGGCACTTCCCTGATAAAACAGCCACTTGTAATCTAAAAGTAAAGCTTCTGGTTTGTACCTATCTTCAACAAACAGGTGCAGTTCAGCACATTGATGCTCCTTCCTTCCCACAGTGACCTATGTCAGAAGACCTTCTTATACTTCTTCTGCTAAATAATTTAATTACTTATGAGTTATGGTTTCTTTGTAACCTTTTAAATGACTAACTCATTAAAATGCAAAAATATGCAAAACATGATGTCACTGGGTCAAACAGCTGTGTTGGTAAAATTATGGCTGTGAAAGTCCCTAAGAACATGAAAATATTAATAATTTATATTGCTCATTATATGGCAAAAACTCTTTAAACAGATTTAGAGACAGATTAATTTTATAATCACAAAACGCTACACTACCTCACGGTAACAAATCTTTTTACCATCTGTGACCCTTTTGTATACATAAAATATAGCTGAAAAATCTTTTTGTTAATATGTTTTAAGTTACAAATATTGATGAAAAATGCCATGTGAAACTCTGATAGGGAAGTACAGAATTGTGGTTTTTTTAAAAAAAATAATAAAACCCCCTCTCTTTGTTATGGATTTTATGATCACTTCAGTTTTCCTGACTAGACAGCACATAGCAAGAACACATAGGTATTTCTTAAATGTCAGCAAGTCTTTACTGCAAATACTTTGCAAATTAGTATCACATGCAGCCTGGTCTTGTGTTGCTTGAAAGGCTATCACTTTTTTAACCCTGAATTTTTTTGAATTTATGAAGCAACAGACAAGTATTGCTGCAAATATGTAAACAAAATATTATCAAATCCATCCAAAGTTTAAAATGTCTCACATCTGTGCTACACAGCTGATTCATAATGCCAAAATGAAAGGACAGAGAAACCTTCATTCCTGGGACTCTCTATTGATTGTGTCCTCAGACACACAGAGGTTTCAACTTGCGATAAACAAGACTGATTTTTTGAAGCTGCCAGTTATGGGCTTCTGCAAGTCCTACTTTTTTCTGCTTGATACGTGCCAGACATTGTCCTAAGGCCTGCCAGAACTTTTCTGGGGCACTAATATAAGGCAGTGGCACAATCTGCTAAGAACTGAATCCCTGGAAAAAAATAAAGCTTCTACTGAAGGAAAAAAAAAACCCCAACCACCAAAAAACATCCAACCAACCAAAAAAAACCCCAAAACAAAACCCCTGCCACGGTATTTATTTACTTGCACACACACAACGATTTTTTTCAACCCCCTTTTTCTCTTTAAATTGCTGCTAAGATACATAACCTAGTGGAGCACTGTACATGCTAAGAGTTTTGAAGCTTAAATGAGTCTCAGGATAGATTTATG
>NC_051210.1:6712384-6717842 GCF_015220075.1 Falco rusticolus
ATACCAACAGAAATATTTGAACTGGTTTGAATTTTCCATTGCGGCATTGTTACAAACAGAAATTAAAAAATTAGCTTCGACTTCATAATGCTGCTGTCAGTAGCGCTATTCCAATACCCTCTAATCCCCTAACACAATTTACACACCATGAATCCACATTTGATACACATTTTTATGGTAACTCATCAAAATTACAGTAATTTTTCTCATCCACACTTAACACACGTAAGTTAGAACACATGATTTGTGTTGTGACTGCTCTATGGTAAAGTAATTTTTGAAGAATACTGATTTCAAGAGTTGCGTTATTAAAACCCACTCTGCATTGCCACCCATATAAATTATCAATTATAAATCAAATCTGTCCGATTGGAATTTGGGGATTGGCGTGTATCAGATGTTAAACATATCCCCAGAGTACAAAGCTGGCATGCTATTTAAATAAGACACACAACCAATGATATTTGCCACTAATGTTACCTCTGCCTAACATTTTAATACATGACATTTATTTTAGATCAATGTAGTTTCCAGTTACAGGTTAAGAGATCTCTGCATTTCTAAATTAACAGCATCAGATACTAATACATCATCTCATTTTACATACACTGCTTAATTACATGTTTTATCATTTGAGTCACTTACGCCCTGCTACACCCATTTTACAGATGTACAAAGCAAAAATGGTGTGCTTAAATGATCAACCATAACAAACCAATAGACAGATCTGAAATATTTTTTGGTATGCTGCATTACTCCTCTCATATGCAATGTTGAAAGAAAAAAAACAAAAACCCCAAACCAAGCAATAGTATGTTAAATCTATCAAACTTTTCTCTGAAACAGATTTGCAGCTAGGAATATCTTTCCTGAGTTTTGCAGTGCTCCAAATTAAGTCTGAGACTAAAAATTTAAACGCATGCATATTCTAAATGACACTATTTTGCAGTGTGGGAAACTGATAAACTGAAGTGGTTGTGCAACAAAAAGCCACTGGAGATGTTCCTGCCAAAAAGACAGTGGGTATTTTCGCCTGAAAGATATTGGACTTGGTCTTGCAATTACAGCTGCACAGACAGGCCACAGGTGCAAGAGATACCAAACAGAACGTTGTGCACTTTTGAAGAAACAGTTTTACATGAAAATACTGGATTGTAGGAGCTTGTTCTTTTTTTTTTTTTTTTTTTTTGTGTGTGTGTGTGTTTTGTTTTGTTTCCCAAGAAAGCAAACGAAATATAACAACTGTACAAAAGAGATATATGAAATGGTCTACCTTGGACATATTCCAAAGGTACAAATAAAATGTATTGTCTGTGCTAGTTTAATTGTATGTATGTTTACAGAAAAATTTGGAAAGAAAAAATACATTTAGAACGTTTGTCCTTGACATTTTTTAAATTAAAATTTTTAAAGTAAAATTTCTCATATTGTTTCAAGAAACATATTTAAGAAAATGAGCTAGCTTTCGGAGATCTCATGTTTAATGGTTTCTGTCACAGCTCTAATCTACATTCATTTTCCTTTATGAAACAGCAAGAGTCAAAGTTAAGGCCATCCCTGGGCAAAGTAAACTTTCATACCTTCAGTTTTGCAAAACATTAATTTAATAAAAATATGAATTCCTCATACCCGAGCATAAGCCACTTCTCAACTCCAAACCCCGTTAACGCTTCTGCTCTCCTTGGATTTCTTACTGCCTTAGAGGTATACTTCAGCAAACTGAATTCAGAGATTTTAGAGGTGTCACTGGCTTTTGTCAAGAATAGGTATGTTCTTTGAGAAACTGCTATTTTTAAGAGTCTGGAGTACCAGCGAGCATTAAAAGCAGTTCACTCCAGGGTGGGAATGGGCATTACCTACAGGACTCACAAGGAACTTGCAGGGATATCTAGTAATGGAAGGAGAAGTAAGAAAGGTTGAGATTCCCAAATGCCTACACTGCAGCAGGAAAACACCAAGCCACAGCTAGCACTATATAATAAAGTAATAAACTAAAAAAAGATATATTTGGTGCCACTTGGGGTCCTTTCTGTTAACAGCTGTACCAAAAGGCAGGTCTTCAGGTTAGCGGCTGTGACTAGGCAGGGCAGCCAGATACCGCAGCTTTCCAGAGGGCAAGGCAAGCATCTTGGGTCTAGATGCAACCCTGCCTGTCCCAACAGCTTCCCCTGATCCGCTTCTCTCTGCCGCTCTCCTCGGCAGCACAGCCCGCGCAGCCCCACGTTTTCTGCTAGCCCAATATGGCACACTCAGCAGTTGCTGCTTTTCGCTCCTTTCCAAGTGGGCACTATCCTAAGAAGCACGGATAGTGCTGAAGACAGTTTCCACGTCCTCAGCGTTGGCTCCCGGGGATGATGAGCAGTCAGTGTGGAAAATTCTTCACAGACCTTTGCAAGCAGAGCGTTTCAGTAGAGCTGCGAGTATGATGGGAACAGAGAAACTTTTGAATGTTCTGCCCACCACAAGACAGCTGGCACACAATTATCATTCCTCCTATTCTACAGATGGAAAAAATGAAGCTCAGAGAATTGCCTAAACTCTTACAAGAATTGTGTGACAGAGGTCTGAACACAATCCAGATCTCCCAACCCTACTCTTTAAGTAACTATTTGGAGAATATGAACAACAAGACAAGTAGGGAGGTCTAATTGGATTTCACTGTCAATAACTCTGCAAACCACACACCAATAGGCAGACTGGGTAAAATGTTTATGGTATGAAAAAGAGCCAATGGTACTGAGAAAGAATATGGCTGGAATAATCTATTCTACTATTTCATGTTTTTCTTCCCCTGCACCCCCCACCCTGTAGAAATTCTGAAGCTCGGTATGGAATGAAAAGAAAGGGGTAACTCTGATCATGCTGTGCCACTTGGGAAGGACGGGCAGAAAACTCACAAGAGTTAATGCAGTCACATTTGACTTAAAACTTTTTGATATTGAGATATTCAGGCAAGCAGCATAGGAATAATGAGATAAGAGAACGCAAGGGTGTGAGTGCTATGGAAATATACATGTTAGTATGCAGTATGAAAGAGCACCCTCTGTTGTTTTTGGTTAACAGAAGCAAGTCTCCCGATACCTCAAAATAATATTTCAGTTCCAGAAAAGATTGAGATAAATCATCGCTACCGACATACAGATATCTGCAAACACTTCCCAGGGAGTTCAGGCACTGCGGTTTGTTTGGGAAGGAGGGTTATGCATGCTGAGAGTTACTGTATTATGGAAGGAAGAATATGCTGTGCCCTAGCAAACTCTAGTTGCCTAGACTAGAAGCTTTTTTATAATATAATATTGATTTGTTTATGCAAAATTAGCAAAAATTTAAATCTTATTAAGATCCTAAATCTGATATCCTGGGTGATTTTTATTTATGATTTTTACAGGGCATTAAGAGTTTTAGTTAAGGGTACGCATCATCATTAAATACAGGAGTCGCCAATACTAATTAAACCAAAGCACAAAATGTCTGATGACAGATTAGACATTCCAATCAGTTAAAAAGATGTGAGATGTGGCTGCATTCTAATGGAAGATGACAACAATGACAACAATGACAACAGCGGAACTCTTAAGATGCAATTTCTGCGACCAAGACTGTGTTTTCCTTATTTAGAGCTAAAAATCTCACAGAAATTGAAAGTTTTCATTAATCTATTTCCTGCTACCAGAAATTACTGAATCTCTTAAGAACCTAGAACTTACAGAGATGGATGATGATCCACATGATTCAATGCCAATGATATACCAGTGAAGATGTAACAGAATGAAAATAAATTGTGATGTTACAGGAATAAAGTTGGATGCATCAGGTGCCTTCCACGGGTTCTGCTCAAAGTAAAGAGTTTAGATATGAAAAGATTTTAAAAATGTACTTTCCATCCAGGTCTGTACATAAGTGACTTTCAAAATTATACCATTAGTTAAGAGACCAAATTGAGAACCTTAGAAATAGCCAATAAAGTTTAGGTAAGATTGTAAGAAATATAATATTGCAAGGTTCTAAATAATGGTTTGTAAAAAGGTATGTGTTTTGTTTGACAAGAGTTCTCACTGAAAAACCGTGCTATTGAGAGTTTGTGAGAAAATTAAGTCACAATTTGACTGAGTATTGAGCTAGTGAAAAATCCTCCATGGTGTATTTTACACACACAGTTTCCATGAAAAAATGTGAAATTTTGTAAATATGGAAAACCACATTGCATATGTATTCAGAACTATGCAGCTTAACAGTCAACACTTTCATGATTAAGCTTTGCTTTACATAATGTACAGGGAATGAGAGAAAAGTAAAATTTCAAAGAAAAAGGTTCCTTCCTGCAGATTTCAAAGATGCTGAAGCAAAGAGTTCCTCTAATGCATCTCCTGTCTGTCGAGTAAGATTTTTTTCACTGGAGGTAGTATGAATATGTCAATTACAGAATCATTTAACAGTCCTACCTTGAAAGAAGCTGCTTGCCACAAGACCTGACAACATACAATCTTTTTTTTCTGCTTGTACAGATTCCTGAATATTGAGGGCCAATCTTGAAAGGGACACCCAAGAGTTACTATAGTAATAACAGCTTTTCCTTTTACTAGTTCAGTTTTTCCAGCCAAACAGAAAAATCTGTCCCCAAAAGTATTAAAGATATATTTTGCACAGCAGCTGCTAAAGAAACCCAAAATAAAAATCAGGAAGTGGCAATATCTGAATTATGGTAGCAACCTTAACATGGCCCCCATCAGGCAATACACTGTAATGATCGATTACAACAGTGTGTATGGCAAGTTCCTGTACGAGTTCCCAAACAAGAGTGGAAAATGCAACGTTTCCTGCACTATTACTAATAAAGCAACTTCTGAATGATTCTATGCGTGTCAGAGAAGGGTCCATCAAAGTACAGCATATAAGAAATAAAACTATTGATTAGTGCTTAAACAGGAACTGATGGTTCTACATTTTTATCCATCATCTTATAACTAACATCCAATGTCATTAAAATTGCAAGAGACTGGAGAAAAACATTCCCACCCTGCATTTTTCTAACAGGTTTTCTCTGTGTTTTAGACACCATTCTGTGCTGTGTATCATCTGTTTCTCTGACTTCCTTCGTAAATACTCAGGTTCCAATGTAACAGGTATGTAGGCAAATGCATAACTTTATACACAAAACTATATGCAGAGAAACCACGCAGCATTCGAGTGTTTGCATGATCAGATTCCCTCTATAGATTCACTGAGATTTTGAAGAAATGAGGAAAAAACCATATTCATTAGAAAACATGACTACAGAGCCACTAAAATTGGCAAGCACAGTGTGCTGTGTTTTCTATAAGTATCTAAACATTTTTTGTAAGTTGACTATAGTCCAAGCTGGCAGTCTCCCTTTAAATAAAACAAGAGCAAAAATTACATTAGCCATCTAAGTTTGCAGCTTCATTAACTTCATAGCTACCTTAGTTACCTGTCCCCT